>NW_026970044.1:300000-580962 GCF_028390025.1 Pseudophryne corroboree | reverse complement strand
CAGAATTATTTAAAAAACGACAGGGGCGTGCAAGAGATGCTGTCGGTGGCCCGAAGAATTGCGGGCCACTTTCTGCCTTCAGCCACCGCATGCCGAAGACTGGAGCACCACCAAACATTCCTGAACCTGCCCTGCCATCATCTGAAGCAAGAGGTGGTAACGAGGTTGAATTCAACCCTCTATATGCTTCAGAGGATGGAGGAGCAGCAAAAGGCCATTCAAGCCTATACATCTGCCCACGATATAGGCAAAGGAGGGGGAATGCACCTGACTCAAGCGCAGTGGAGAATGATTTCAACATTGTGCAAGGTTCTGCAACCCTTTGAACTTTCCACACGTGAAGTCAGTTCAGACACTGCAAGCCTGAGTCAGGTCATTCCCCTCATCAGGCTTTTGCAGAAGAAGCTGGAGACATTGAAGGAGGAGCTAAAACAGAGCGATTCAACTAGGCATGTGGGACTTGTGGATGGAGCACTTAATTTGCTTAACCAGGATTCAATCTGTTGAAATCAGAGCACTACATTTTGGCCGCCGTGCTCGATCCTAGATTTAAAACCTACATTGTATCTCTCTTTCCGGCAGACACAAGTCTGCAGAGGTTCAAAGACCTGCTGGTGAGAAAATTGTCAAGTCAAGCGGAACGTGACCCGTCAACAGCTCCTCCTTCACATTCTCCCGCAACTGGGGGTGCGAGGAAAAGGCTAAGAATTCCGAGCCCACCCGCTGGCGGTGATGCAGGGCAGTCTGGAGTGAGTGCTGACATCTGGTCCAGACTGAAGGACCTGGCAACGATTACTGACATGTCGTCTACTGTCACTGCATATGATTCTGTCACCTTTGAAAGAATGGTGGAGAAAAAGAGGCAATTTGGAGGCCCTTGCACAAACTGGCTTTATTCTACCTAAATTGCCCTCCCTCCAGTGTGTACTCCGAAAGAGTGTTTAGTGCGGCCGCTCACCTTGTCAGCAATCGGCGTACAAGGTTACTTCCAGAAAATGTGGAGAAGATGATGATCATCAAAATTAATTATAATCAATTCCTCCGTGGAGACATTCACCAGCAATTGCCTCCAGAAAGTAAACAGGGATCTGAGATGGTGGATTCCAGTGGGGACGAATTAATAATCTGTGAGGAGGGGGATGTACACAGTGAAAGGGGTGAGGAATCGGAGGATGATGAGGTGGACATCTTGCCTCTGTAGAGCCAGTTTGTGCAAGGAGAGATTGATTGATTTTTTTTTGGTGGGGGCCCAAACCAACCAGTCATTTCAGTCAGTCGTGTGGCAGACCCTGTCGCTGAAATGATGGGTTCGTCAATGTTTTTCTTTTCAATCTAAGCCCCTGCAGTTTTCTGTAAGCATCTGCTTCGCTATGATGATCAACAAGTCACAAGGGAAAACACTCAGGGCTGGAGGCGTAGATCTTAGAACCAGCTGCTACAAGCATGGCAGAGGTGTCACTATCACTGATGACACCCAGAGAGGCGGCGAGGGAGATTGTAATGCAGTGCGCGCAGATAAGCAGCGCAATGGTAAAAAGGAGGCATGGTCTCATAGGTAGGGGCGTTTCCTGAATCACCAATTTGTTGCTGCGGGTATCCCGGGGGTTGGGGGCTGTACCCGGGGACTAGTGTGTGAGTGGTGCTGGCTCCTACACAGTGACAGAAACTGGGTGTTGCACGTAATGTCACAGTGAAACACCCATATTCTGTCACTGAAGAAGAGCCGGCACTTTGGTGTCACCCCACTTGGCGGGTGACACTCGGGTGTGTGCCGCAACCCCGTTGTGATGCCACTGACCCATGGGAAGCTTTACGTGGCTTACCCATGTGTTAGTAGCCCCAAGCATCTTTTGTGTTAGTCCCTGAAGAAAAACTTCAAATATTGTTTACAATTTTGTAATCAATGGCCTAATTCAGTAAGGATTGCAAATTCTGCTAAGTAACAGAATTTGCAATCCTTTGGTTCGCATGCTGGGGCCACCCATCACAGGGCATGGCCACCCAGCATGCCGCCTCCCTTCTTGACCACGCTGAAATTGCAGTCTCAGTGCAGTTCAGCGTGATCATAAAAAATGGGTTAGCCTCCTGTTGGTGCAGACTGTACGTGTGCGCAGGAAGCCGCCACCATTTTTGTGATCGCAACGGCTGCATGTGATGTCATGCAGCCGCTCTGACCACGCCTCCTGTTTCTCCGTTGAAGCCCTGCCCCCGCACCGCTCCATCTCCGACTTTGAAATGGAGTGTTGCTGACCCCCCCCGCACCGATTGACAGTCACAGAAAATGCAGGCGCATGCGTATGCTCTTAGCAATTTTAGCAGTTGGATTGCTTATTGTGATTGCAATCCAACCTGAATCAGGCTCTATTACCTATCACAATGCACTGCAGGTAGTACAAAATGGGGTTAATATAGGAGAAAAACCCCCAGAGCTGTGCTCCTTAACTGTCCCTGGTGGCTAGTGGAGCGGCTGCCCAGTAATCAGTGTCCACGCCAGTGCGCACACGGCCCGTCCCCTACTGCCACGCTGGATCACGGTATAGTGTGGGCACAGAAGCCCCCTACCTCCCTTTCATCAGCGGCCTCGTGATCCCGGAGGGCGGTGTGTGTGTGACTGACCTTAGGAAGAAACCGGAGCCTCCGCTGCAGTGACCCAGCAACCAGGGCACAGGAGTATACTGCGCCGCTGGGAGTGATGGAGCTGCAGTAAAGATGTCTATTAGACCTAGCCTGCTGCAGCCCTTGTACATTCTTATAAAAAAAGTTCTTCTTTTCTTGTCAAAATTAATAGCTAAGTATAGGCTGCCTGAGGCAGCCCCCTGTTAAGTGTCCTGCTACTGAAGGCACCAACTACAAACTGAGCTCCCTGTTCATGGAAGCGAGGTTATAGAGCAGGGGGCGCTGAGCATCTTGGGAACAGTCAAAAGCTTTGAGCCTGTTGGTGCCTCAGATCAAGATCCTACTCTACACCCCAATGTGAATCCTTGTGGAGTCCAGTGTACCCCACAGAAGAAATGAATGTGTCACACCCATTGGCAGCAACATTAGAATAGCTGCTGATGGGCACAATTGAGAAAGGAAGGGGGGAAAACATTTGAATTCAGCACATATATGTAATTTGAATATGTAATTTGTACCTTCCTACTTTAAAATGTAATGGATGAACCTCACCCTGTGAGAACTATCTTCATGATCAAGAGATCTCATATGCAAGATAAGTATGTGTTGGCAGAGGCGCTCACTGGGCAGAGATGCTGATCGCATCTCTGGCATGTGCCGGTGCACTGCGGCACCAGCACACACACACACACTTCAGACCTGATCTCCTGTTGTGTGAATATGCACAGCAGAGATCAGGTCTGAATTAGGCCCTATATACAGCTGTCAGTAAGGCAGGGATCTGCTGCTGCCAGTGAGGCAGGGATGTGCTGCTGTCAGTGAAGCAGTGATCTGCTGCTGCCAGTGAGGCAGGGATGTGCTGCTATAAGTGAGGCAGGTATGTGCTGCTGTCAATGAGGCAGGGATGTGCTGCTGTCAGTGAAGCAGGGATGTGCTGCTGTCAGCGAGGCAGTGATCTGCTGCCCACTATCTCCCTATCACCCCTGCCTGAGTCACACACTTTCCCTGTCACCCCTGCCTCAGTTACCCACTATCTCCCAGTCACCGCTGCCTCAGTTAACCACTATACCTGCGACCCCTGCCTCAGTCACCCACTATACCAGTCACCCCTGCTTTAGTCACCCACTATCTCTGTCACCCCTGCCTCAGTCAACCACTATCTCCATATCATCCCTACCTCAGTCACCCACTATCCCTGTCACCTCTGCCTCAGTCACCCACTGTCACCCTATCACCCCTGCCTCAGTCACCCACTATCCCTGTCACCCCTGCCTCAGTCTCCTACTGTCCCTGTCACCCCTGCCACAGTCATCCACTATATCCCTATCACCCCTGCCTTAGTCACTGACTATCTCCCAGTCACCCCGGCCTCAGTCACCCACTATCTCCCAGTCATACATGCTTCAGTCACCCACTATCTCCCAGTCATCCCTGCCTCAGTCACCTACTGACACCAGTGCAGACATTTCTGCTGCGGCCTCTCCACTCTCCAGCGTGAACGTACTGACGACTGAGGAAATCCGCTTCCCAGTTGAGGACTCCGGGAATGAACACTGCCGATATTGCTGGCAGATGACGTTCTACCCAACTGAGGATTTTTGATACTTCCAGCTTTGCCATGCAATTTCGAGTGCCGCCTTGATGATTTGTGTACACTACCGTGGTGTCGTTGTCCGATTGTACTTGAACAGGTCTGTTCTGTACTAGAGGCAGGGCCAGTGTCAATGAATTGAACACTGCCCGCAATTCCAGAATGTTTATCGGGAGGAGAGATTCCTCCCTGGTCCACCGATGGTGAAGGGTCGTCATCACGGCCATGACCTTGGTGAATTTCCGAGGTGCCGTGGCCAAACCAGAAGGCAGGACCTGAAATCCAAAAACTAACCAGGCACAACACTGCTTAGCTTGCAACATCAGATGAGATTGGACATATCCAGTGTGATGCGGCTGTAGATGATTTTTGCTGTTTCTAACTTCTACTTCTAACTACTGGTACATCAATGAATAAGTTTCAAAATATAATGCATCAAGAGAACGGTGTTGGTAGTATAAAACTACCTACAGCACCTGGTATTCCCAGGTGGTCTCACATCCAAGAACAAACCAGGCCTAAAATCAGGTGATATTGGGCATATACAGTGTGGTGTGGCTGTAGATGAGCTTAGTGGTTTCTGTTAGAGTTCTTCTACTTCTAACTACTCGTACATAAATGAGTAAGCAGCCGATTTATTAAACCTGGTGAAATGATAATTTGCATGGTGATAAAGTACCAGCCAATCAGCTCCTAATTGCCATGTCACAGGCTGGGTTTGAAAAATGACAGTTAGGAGCTGACTGGCTGGTACTTTATCACCTTGCACTTTATCAGTTCACCAGGCTTAATAGATCTGCCCCAATGTTTCAAAATGGAATGCATCAAGAGAACGGCGTTGGTAGTATAAAACTACCTACAGCACCTGGTATTCCCAGGTGGTCTCACATCCAAGAACAAACCAGGCCTAAAAAATCAGGTGATATTGGGCATATACAGTGTGGTGTGGCTGTAGATGAGCTTAGTGGTTTCTGTTAGAGTTCTTCTACTTCTAACTACTCGTACATAAATGAGTAAGCAGCCGATTTATTAAACCTGGTGAAATTATAATTTGCATGGTGATAAAGTACCAGCCAATCAGCTCCTAATTGCCATGTCACAGGCTGGGTTTGAAAAATGACAGTTAGGAGCTGACTGGCTGGTACTTTATCACCTTGCACTTTATCAGTTCACCAGGCTTAATAGATCTGCCCCAATGTTTCAAAATGGAATGCATCAAGAGAACGGTGTTAGTATTGTAAAAATACACACAGCTCCTGGTATTTCCTTGTGGTCTCCCATCCAAGTACTAAAACCAGGACCAACACTGCTCAGCTTCCATGATCAGGAGAGATTGGGCAAATCCAGTGTGCTGTGGCTGTAGATGAGCTGGTGGTTTCTGTTACAGCTCTTCTACCTCTAACTTCTGGTACATAAAAGAATACATGTAAAAATTAAATGTACCAAGAAAATGGTGTTGGTAGTTTAAAAACACCTAAAGAATCTGATACTACCAAGCAGTCTCCCATCCATGTATTAACAAAGTCCAATACTGCTTTGCTTCAAAAATCAAATGAGATTGGGCATATCCAGTGTGGTGTGGCTTTAGATAAGCTTTGTGGTTTCTGTTAGAGCTCTTCTACTTCTAACTACTGGTACATTAATGAATATGTATAAGGTTGTAGTTTATCCAATATGCCTTTACTACCTTACCTTTCAACCCCCCCTCCCTCCCCTCTTCTCCTTATAGCTTCCTTAGTTCTCTCCTCCTCGTGTGTGCGTTATTTGTTTTCTCATACGTCCTAGAGGATGCTGGGGTCACATTAAGAACCATGGGGTATAGACGGGATCCGCAGGAGACATGGGCACTTTAAGACTTTCAAAGGGTGTGAACTGTCTCCTCCCTCTATGCCCCTCCTCCAGACTCCAGTTTTAGTATTGTGCGCAGTGATACTGGATGCACTACAGGGGAGCTCTACTGAGTTTCTCTGAAAAGACTTGTTAGTTTTTTTTATTTTCAGGGAGGCTGCTGGCAACAGTTTCCCTGCTTCGTGGGACTTAGGGGAGAGAAGTATGACCAACTTCTAGTGAGTTCAATGGCTCTGCTTCAGGCTGACAGGACACCATTAGCTCCTGAGGGTGCTGATCGCTGGGTACGCCTAGATGCACACTCCCGCAGCCTGCCGTCACCCCCTTACAGAGCCAGAAGACAGGTGAGTAGCAGAAGAACAGAAGACTTCTTCTTCAGTGACGGCATTCTGAGGTACCGAGCAGCGAGCGGAACGCTGCGCACCATGCTCCCACACAAACACAGGCACTGCAGGGTGCAGGGCACGGGGGGGGGGGGGGGCACCCTGGGCAGCATAAATTCCTCACAAAAGGCTGGAAAAAGTGGACATTAGTGCCTGGGCACTGTCCTTACCCCGCTAGCGTAATTAATTATTTCTGAGCGGGACAGATACAGCGGCGGGGCTTCTTCCTCACCTCACCAGAACATCTTTAGAGCATTACAAGTCTATCACTATAGAGTTTATTATTTCCCAGACTGTGTACTTTTGGCGCTGGATTGTGAGCTGAAAAATCCTCTGTGTCCCTCTGACAGATTTACTGACGGTCTGTCCCCCATAAGCCGGTGTGTCTGTGGGTACTTGGTATATGTGTGTCAACATGTCAGTGGCTGAATGTTTTTCCCAAGAGGAAACTATATTAGGAATGCAGACATATGATGGTGGCCCTGTTGGCACCACCAATAACTGACTGGGTAAATGTTTCAGTAATATCAGAGTAAGGTTGGATAAATCTGTGTCCCAGACACAGACGTAGAGAATAGATGTGATATTCATGGCTATGTTTCTTTTCCCTCAGGCCCCGCTGGGTCGCAAAAATGTTATTTTGCCCAGTTACTACACACTGATACTGACACGGATACTGATACTTATGTCGACCATAATGTTTCCTGATTAGATCCAATATTGGCAAGGAGCATTCAGTACATGATTGTGGATATTAAGGACATATTAAAATCACTGAAGACCCTGCTGTTCCTGACAAAGGGGTCTATATGTATTGTGACAAGAACACTGGGATAGTGTTTGAGGGCAGGTATATTTGTCCCAGGTTCTTGTCTTACATGTTTTAGAAAATGTTAACTTCTAGGAAAAATGCTTTTTGTTTTGTCTGAACCTTTTCAGTTTGCTGTAAAAGCTGGGTAAAGGCTCTGAGAGAGAGATAAGGCGAGTTCTAGACATTGGGCCCAGTTCGGGTCTTTGGCCTCACAGAGGGCTAATCAGGGTTTCAGCTGTGTAAGAGTGATATAGTGCTTCTAACCTGATTAGTATGGGCAGACTGCCTGGGAAGGCTGCAGGATCTGTGTGTGAGAGACACGCTTTCTGATGCAAGTAAGCTATACAGTATGTACTGAAGAACTCTGTGTTTTGTTTAGTGACAGTTAGGAACATCTTATGTTTAGTTAGTGCCGGACAGGCAAGGTATTTTTATTTTGGGGTTTGTTTTATTTTCTGTTTCAATAAAACTGGCCGGGGTCAGTTGTACCAGAAACTGGACTTGTGTTGTTCCTCAGCTGCTGCGTGCTGCCATATTCCCCAGGAAAAGGCACCTTGCACCCCTACAGTGTCACAACTTGGTGGAGAATGCGGGCAGGCCGTTCTGCGCATAAGTGAAAGCAGCAGCTTTGTGAGGCCTGCAGAAAACGGTGGTTTATGCAGATACAGCCCAGTGTGAAGTTACTGAGACTCACCCCTGAGGGTTTGATACATGTCCTGGGTGAAAGCAGCTGCAAAGCCGCCTGAAAAATCTGTTGACATGGAGGATCTGCTTAAAGCCTTGCTGCAAGCTACAGCGGCTCAGCAGGAGGCCAACCGACAGCAGCAGGTGGCAATGGAGGAAAATAGGAGACAACAGCAGGTGGCAATGGAGGAAAATTGGAGACTACAGCAGGAGGCCAACAGACAGCAGCAGGTGGCAATGGAGGAAAATAAGAGACAACAGCAGGCAGTTGTTGATGAACTTTACAGGCAACAGCGTCAGGATAGAGAGGCCTTAGCAGAAGTGGTGCAGAGACTTGCAGCTCGGGTTGGAGATGTGGCCGTCAGTGCTCCAACCAGCTCTAGTTCTATACGAGCCAGTCACTTCCTGCAGAAAATGACAGAGGCTGATGATGTGGAGGCCTATCTGACCACGTTTGAAAGGACTGCCGAGCGTGAGAACTGGCCGAAAGCACAGTGGGCCAGTCTGCTGGCACCTTTCCTGTCAGGTGAGCCCCAAAAAGCTTACTTTGATTTAAGCCCTGCTGAGGCTCGGGACTATGATAAACTAAAGACTGAGATCCTGACCCGCCTGGGAGTCACGCTGTCAGTACGAGCACAACGGGTGCATCGTTGGCTGTACGCCATGGAGAAGCCTCCGCGCTCCCAGATGCACGACCTTATTCAGCTAACAAAAAAATGGCTGCAGCCAGAGACATTAACTGGTCCCCAGATGGTGGAAAGAGTCGTCATGGACCGCTACTTGAGATCTTTGCCCATGGTCCTGCGCAAGTGGGTGAGCCATGGAAACCCGGGTACTGCTGACCAATTAGTGGACATGGTAGAGAGGTATTTGGCAGCAGAGGAACTACTGATGACCACCCAGCAACCCATAGATCCTCGACAGCGCCCTTCAGTAAAGACTGGTAAGACTGTTCCGTGGGAAAACGTTGCTGGGCGGTTAAGAGAACGCAAGGCTGGAGAGACTGTAAACACTGGCCCTGGAAACAGGCCAATGGGGCTAGAACGGTCTATGCTGCCCAAATGGGTTGATAATCGTGTGGTTAAATGTTTTAGGTGTGGTATGCCAGGTCATGTTATTGCCAATTGCCCAGTCATGCAAGAACCCATGCAATGTGATGCTGCCTTTGAATGTCGCAGAATGTCTTTCTTTGCTAGGTTAGCCTGTACTGTGGTACCTTCACCTGAGCTGGAAAAACAAATGTGTGATGTGTTCTTAGAAGGTAACCGGGTAGAGGCCTTGCTAGATTCAGGAAGTTTAGTTACCCTCGTGAAAGCTGGGTTAGTGAACCCCTTAAAGGTCCAGCAAATACCTATTGGGGTAACTTGCATACATGGGGATACCCAATATTATGCCACTGCTGAGGTGAATATAGAAACTTGTTGTGGGTCAGCAATGGTTAAAGTGGGACTGGTCCCTACCTTGGTGCATGAGGCCATAATAGGGAGGGATTTTCCTCATTTTTGGAAACTGTGGGAATCACGGTTATCAACAGATGTGAGAAGTAAAAAGCCAGTTGATAATACCGGTGATTTTATGGATGTACGTGGGTCTTCGGAACTTTCTGGCCCTTTGCCTTTTGCTAGTTTGGCTGGGGAAGTGACAGATGGGGAGTCCAGTGAGGACCCTCTTGCCGGGAACAGAGACATAGTAGTTAGAACTGAAAGCGTGCCTGACCTGGAGGTAAAGAAGGATCTGTTTGCGTCTGAACAGTTAAAGGATCCTACCTTAATAAAGGCTAGAGAGAATGTTAAGATTGTTAATGGGGAACCTGTGGTACCAGGTGACAGGGTTACGTATCCCCACATGGCCATCTGTAATGAGCTCTTGTACCACATTGTCAAAAGGGGTGAGGATGTGGTGGAACAGCTGGTAGTTCCCCAGCCTTATCGGAGAACGGTACTAGATTTAGCTCATAGTCACGTTACCGCAGGACATTTAGGGGCAGAAAAAACCACTGAAAGAGTTTTACAAAGGTTCTTTTGGCCAGGGGTTTATAAAGAAGTGTCTGAATATTGTTCTTCCTGTCCTGAATGCCAGTATCATGCCCCTAGACCCCATTTCAGGAGCCCACTAGTTCCCATGCCTATTATAGAGGTCCCGTTTGACAGAATAGCCATGGATCTCGTGGGGCCCTTGTTAAAGTCTGCTCGGGGCCATCAGTATATCCTGGTAATTATGGACTATGCCACTCGATATCCTGAGGCTGTCCCTTTACGCACTATCACAACCAAGGCGATAGCTAGGGAGCTGGTGCAGGTATTTAGTAGAGTGGGAATACCAAAAGAAATTTTGACTGACCAAGGTACTCCATTTATGTCAAGGATCATGAAAGAATTGTGCAAGTTATTTAAGGTCACTCACCTCAGGACGTCCATCTACCATCCCCAAACTGACGGGTTGGTGGAAAGGTTTAATAAAACATTAAAAAGTATGTTAAAAAAGGTTGTTGAGAGAGATGGGAAAAACTGGGATTGTTTGTTGCCCTACTTGTTAATGGCCATCAGAGAAGTTCCTCAGTCCTCTACGGGGTTTTCTCCATTTGATTTGTTGTATGGTAGACACCCCAGAGGGCTGTTGGATGTTGCCAAAGAGACATGGGAAGGACAGCCCACTCCTTATAGAAGCGTTATTGAGCATGTAACACAAATGCAGGATAGGATTGCAGCCGTGGTACCTGTTGTCAGAGAGCACATGGAACAGGCCCAAAGTGCTCAACAGAGGGTCTATAACCGGAGTGCCAAGATACGGGAATTTGCTCCTGGAGATAGAGTTCTTGTTTTGGTACCCACTGTGGAAAGCAAATTCCTAGCTAAATGGCAGGGTCCATTTGAGATTAGGGAAAAAGTGAATGAGGTTAATTACAAAGTATACCAGCCGGGAAAGAGAAAACCCGAACAGATCTACCATGTTAACTTAATCAAACCCTGGAAAGATAGGTTGTCTCTGTCAGCGGAGCCTTGCCCTTCGGTGTCTTCACCCCAGTTGCTTCCCGCAGTGAAGGTGTCAGAGACATTATCAGCTGATCAGAACAATCAGGTTAAAGAATTTCTCATCCAAAATAGGGAGGTATTTTCAGAGCTGCCTGGCCGAACGACCATAATAAAACATGACATTGTCACAGAACCAGGGGTCAGGGTTCATTTAAAGCCATATAGGATTCCTGAAGCTCAGCGAGAAGCTATTTCTAAGGAAGTTAAAACCATGTTAGAACTTGGAGTCATAGAGGAGTCTAACAGTGAGTGGTCCAGTCCCATAGTGCTCATCCCGAAGCCCGACGGTAGCATACGCTTCTGTAATGACTTTCGTAAGCTAAATGAGGTGTCCAAGTTTGACGCATACCCCATGCCCCGTGTGGATGAGCTTGTAGAAAGGCTGGGAACAGCCAGGTTTCTCACCACATTGGACCTGACCAAAGGTTACTGGCAAATACCTTTATCTGATAGCGCCAAAGAAAAAACAGCCTTTTCGGTTCCGGAGGGGCTGTACCAGTATAAGATGTTACCCTTTGGGTTGCATGGGGCTCCAGCAACCTTTCAACGGGCGATGGATAAAATTTTGAGGCCCCATAGAAAATATGCAGCTGCCTATTTGGATGATGTGGTAATTCACAGTACAGACTGGGGGTCACATTTGGTTAAAGTACAAGCAGTACTGGACTCAATCAGAGAGGCAGGGTTAACTGCTAACCCAAAGAAGTGCTGCCTCGCAATGGAGGAGGTCAAATACTTGGGCTTCACCATAGGCAGAGGTCTGATTAGGCCCCAATTGAATAAAGTTGATGCTATTCAAAACTGGCCTCGTCCAGTGAATAAAAAACAGGTAAGGGCTTTTTTGGGAACTACTGGGTACTATAGACGGTTTATTCCTAATTTTGCGACAACAGCGGTGCCGTTGTCAGACCTTACCAAAGGGAAGCAGTCAAATGTGGTGAAATGGAACCTGATGCAGAAAAGGCGTTCCAAGCGTTAAAAGTGGCTTTGTGTTCACAACCGGTGTTGATAACACCAGATTTTTCAAAAGAATTTGTGGTACAGACAGATGCCTCAGAGGTTGGGATAGGTGCTGTGCTGTCCCAAACCAGAGATGGGGACGAACACCCTATCATTTATTTGAGTAGGAAACTCAATGAGCATGAAAAAAGGTATGCCATTGTGGAAAAGGAGGCTTTGGCCATTAAGTGGGCACTAGATACCTTGAGATATTACCTCTTGGGTAGACAATTCAGACTAGTGACAGACCATGCCCCTTTAAAATGGATGTATGTAAATAGAGGCAAGAATGCTCGTGTAACTAGATGGTTTCTAGCGTTGCAGGACTTTAAGTTTACTGTCGAACATAGACCGGGAACACAATTGGCCAACGCAGATGCATTGTCTCGCATCTTCTGTTTGGGGGCTACAATTGTTCCGGCCCCTAGGTCGAAACAGGGGAGGGGGATATGTGACAAGAACACTGGGATAGTGTTTGAGGGCAGGTATATTTGTCCCAGGTTCTTGTCTTACATGTTTTAGAAAATGTTAACTTCTAGGAAAAATGCTTTTTGTTTTGTCTGAACCTTTTCAGTTTGCTGTAAAAGCTGGGTAAAGGCTCTGAGAGAGAGATAAGGCGAGTTCTAGACATTGGGCCCAGTTCGGGTCTTTGGCCTCACAGAGGGCTAATCAGGGTTTCAGCTGTGTAAGAGTGATATAGTGCTTCTAACCTGATTAGTATGGGCAGACTGCCTGGGAAGGCTGCAGGATCTGTGTGTGAGAGACACGCTTTCTGATGCAAGTAAGCTATACAGTATGTACTGAAGAACTCTGTGTTTTGTTTAGTGACAGTTAGGAACATCTTATGTTTAGTTAGTGCCGGACAGGCAAGGTATTTTTATTTTGGGGTTTGTTTTATTTTCTGTTTCAATAAAACTGGCCGGGGTCAGTTGTACCAGAAACTGGACTTGTGTTGTTCCTCAGCTGCTGCGTGCTGCCATATTCCCCAGGAAAAGGCACCTTGCACCCCTACAGTGTCACAGTATGTATATATAGATATATAATGAAAGCTGATGTAACGTTCCTCCATCTCTGTTTGAGAAAGTCTGGGCCAGCTCGACAAGATGGTTTCAAATCCCCAAAAGGATTCTGGTTGTTTATTCATTTCCCGCCGCGGACAGAATAAAGTGGGAGTCACCCCCTGTTCTGCACGGGGCCCTGTCACAAATCCAGCGGATCGTATGCAGGATGCTACATTATTTCTAGTTATGTAACCATGGGTACATTACTTAGACCTGCCATTACATGTGCATGGGTGAGTAGTAGTATTCAAGAATTGGTCGAATACCTTGTCATCCGATATAGATACCCTGGAGAGATGGGATACTCCTTACGTTGTATCATATCAAGGACACTGCAGCATACTTACGTGAGACTGCAAGGGATATAGGACTCGAGTTCACGGGCCAATTTCATGGCAGTGTCGGATAGGAGGGCATTGTGGATTCACCAAGATAATGCTGATGCTGACTCCAAGAAGAAAGGGAGTCTCTTCCCTATGAAGGTGAAGCCTTGTTTGGTGACTGCCTAGTTAATTTGATCTCGGCAGCTCCCGCAGGTAAGTCAACCTTCTTGCCCTATGTTCCCTCCCAACGGATGAAGACGCATCATTATCTGATGCAGTCATTTCGGCCCAATAGATATGCAAGAAGTTAAGATTCCCCTTTCTTTGCAGGTAGAGGAAGGAGAAGAGAGAAGAGGTCTGCATCCTCTTCAAGATCGCAGGAGCAGAGATCATCCTCTGCTTCTGCCAAATCCACTGCATGACGCTGGGGCTCTCTTGCAGGAGCCCGCACCAGTGGGGGCACGTCTAAAACTCTTCAGTCAGTTCTGGATTCATTCGGACATGGACTCGTGTGTTTTACAAATAGTGTCCCAAGGGTACAAACTGGGGTTTCAAGATGTTCCCCCTCACCGATTGTTCAAACATTAAGTTACTGTGCTATTCCTGGGTTATATAGCGCTGGGGTATGTGCTGGCATACTCTCTCTCTGTCTCTCCAAAGGGCCTTGTGGGGGAAATGTCTTCAGTAAAAGTATTCCCTGTGTGTGTGGTGTGTCGGTACGCGTGTGTCGACATGTCTGAGGAAGAAGGCTATATTAGAGAGGAGCGGGAGCAAATGAACGTGGTGTCTCCGCCGACACCTGATTGGATGGATATGTGGAATGTTTTAAATGCTAGTGTAAACTCATTGCACAAAAGATTAGACAAGGCAGAAGCTTTGGGACAGTCAGGGTCTCAACCAATGCCTAATCCTATGTCGCAGGGACTGTCAGGGTCTCATAAGCGCCCACTATCCAGATTGTTGACACAGATACCGACACGGATTCTGACTCCAGTGTCGATTACGATGATGCAAAGTTACAGCCAAAATTGGCAAAATACATTTGATATATGATTATGGCAATAAAAGATGTTTTGCACATCACAGAGGAGCCCCCTATCCCTGACAAGAGGGTACATATGTACAAGGGAAAGAAGCCTGAGGTAACCTTTCCCCCCTCACATGAGCTGAACGAGTTATGTGAAAAAGCTTGGGAATCTCCTGCAGATTTCCAAAAGGATTCCCCTTTCCCATCAACGGATAGGTTACGATGGGAATCCTCCCCTTGGGTGGACAAAGCATTAACACGCTTATCCAAGAAGGTAGCCCTCCCGTCCCAGGATACGGCTACCCTCAAAGAGTCTGCTGACCGCAAACAGGAGATTACCCTGAAGTCCATTTATACACATTCAGGTACCTTACTCAGACCGGCAATTGCGTCGGCCTGGGTGTGTAGTGCTGTAGCGGCATGGACGGATACCCTAGATAAGGCTACTATTTTATTGCCCCTGGGGCATATAAGAGATGCTGTCCTATATATGTGTGTATGCAAACTACAGGTGGTGCTGCAGGGCTCACACCCTTTTACTTGTCTTGTAGAGCAACTCTGGAGCTGTTACTGGGTCCAGCTGCTGCAAGAAATCAGCTTGAATGCTTCAGGGGCTTGGGCATGGCCAACATGAGCCCCACACTGATGGGGGTGTATAAAGCGATCTAGGGGTCATCCAAGCGCAACCCCACAAAGGCCGCCATGCCCTGCGTAACCATTTTCTCTTTTCATATGCAGACGAGGGTTGCAGCCAACTATGCCCATTGCTTGGATGACATCACCGTATGCAAATCCGTCTGCTGCAGACCTTTCCCCAGGAATGCTTGTACTAGTTGTTGCATATGGTTTGATGTTTGAGGGTGCTTCAGTATTAGGCAGCCTTCCGCCCTCTCATGTTCATCTGAAAATATGTGGTCTCCCTGCAGTTCCCTTGTGCTTCCTCAGTTGAATCTCCTTAACTTGACGGGTGTGTGCCCGAGCAGCCGCCCTCCACAGCCCTATCCCAGCACATGCTTTTCTTGCGTATGAGATCTCTTGATCATGAAGATAGTTCTCACAGGGTGAGGTTCATCCATTACATTTTAAAGTAGGAAGGTACAAATTACATATTCAAATTACATATATGTGCTGGATTCAAATGTTTTCCCCCCTTCCTTTCTCAATTGTGCCCATCAGCAGCTATTCTAATGTTGCTGCCAATGGGTGTGACACATTCATTTCTTCTGTGGGGTACACTGGACTCCACAAGGATTCACATTGGGGTGTAGAGTAGGATCTTGATCTGAGGCACCAACAGGCTCAAAGCTTTTGACTGTTCCCAAGATGCTCAGCGCCCCCTCCTCTATAACCTCGCTTCCATGAACAGGGAGCTCAGTTTGTAGTTGGTGCCTTCAGTAGCAGGCCACTTAAGAGGGGGCTGCCTCAGGCAGCCTATTCTTAGCTATTAATTTTGACAAGAAAAGAAGAACTTTTTTTTATAAGAATCTACAAGGGCTGCAGCAGGCTAGGTCTAATAGACATCTTTACTGCAGCTCCATCACTCCCAGCGGCGCAGTATACTCCCGCGCCCTGGTTGCTGGGTCACTGCAGCGGAGGCTCCGGTTTCTTCCTAAGGTCAGTCACACACACACCGCCCTCCGGGATCACGAGGCCGCTGATGAAAGGGAGGTAAGGGACTTCTGTGCCCACTCTATACCGTGATCCAGCGTGGCTGTAGGGGGCGGGCCATGTGCGCACTGGCGTGGACACTGATTACTGGGCAGCTGCTCCACTAGCCACCAGGGACAGTTAAGGAGCACAGCTCTGGGGGGTTTTCTCTTATATTAACCCCATTTTGTACTACCCGCAGTGCATTGTGATAGGTAATAGAGCCTGATTCAGGTTGGATTGCAATCGCAATAAGCAGTCCAACTGCAAAAATTGCTAAGAGCATACGCATGCGCCTGCATTTTCTGCGGCACCCCGCAGTTAATGCGATCGCCTCTGACTGTCAATCGGTGCTGGGGGGGGGTCAGCAACACTCCATTTCCAAGTCGGAGATGGAGCGGTGCGTGGGCAGGGCTTCAAAATGGGGTCGGCAACGGAGAAACAGGAGGCGTGGTCAGAGCGGTTGCATGACATCACATGCAGCAGCTGCGATCACAAAAATGGTGGCGGCTTCCTGCGCACACATACAGTCTGCACCCAACAGGAGGCTAACCCATTTTTTATGATCACGCTGAACTGCACTGCGACTGCAATTTCAGCGTGGTCAAGAAGGGAGGCGGCATGCTGGGTGGCCCCAGCATGCGAACCAAAGGATTGCAAATTCTGTTACTTAGCAGAATTTGCAATCCTTACTGAATTAGGCCCATTGATTACAAAATTTATTTGTAAATATTTTAAGTTTTTCTTCAGGGACTTACACAAAAGATGCTTGGGGCTACTAACACATGGGTAAGCCACGTAAAGCTTCCCATGGGTCAGTGGCATCACAACGGGGTTGCGGCCCACACCCGAGTGTCACCCGCCAAGGGGGGTGACACCAAAGTGCCGGCTCCTCTTCAGTGACAGAATATGGGTGTTTCACTGTGACATTACGTGCAACACCCAGTTTCTGTCACTGTGCAGGAGCCAGCACCACTCACACACTAGTCCCCGGGTGCAGCACTCAACCCCCGGGATACCCGGAGCAACAAAATGGAGATTCAGGCCAACAGGCCACACCCCTACCTATGAGACCATGCCTCCATTTTACCATTGCGCTGCTTATCTGCGCGCACTGCTTTACAATCTCCCTCGCTGCCTCTCTGGGTGTCACCAATGATAGTGACACCTTTGCCATGCTTGTAGCAGCTGGTCCTAAGATCTACGCCTCCAGCCCTGAGTGTTTGCCCTTGTGACTTGTTGATCATCATAGCGAAGCAGATTCTTACAGAAAACTGCAGGGGCTTAGATTGAAAAGAAAAACATTGACGAACCCATCATTTCAGCAAAAGGGTCTGCCACACGGCTGACTGAAATGACTGGTTGGTTTGGACCCCCACCAAAAAAGAAGCAATCAATCTCTCCTTGCACAAACTGGCTCTACAGAGGCAAGATGTCCACCTCATCATCCTCCGATTCCTCACCCCTTTCACTGTGTACATCGCCCTCCTCACAGATTATTAATTCGTCCCCACTGGAATCCACCATCTCAGATCCCTGTGTACTTTCTGGAGGCAATTGCTGGTGAATGTCTCCACGGAGGAATTGATTATAATTAATTTTGATGATCATCATCTTCTCCACATTTTCTGGAAGTAACCTTGTACGCCGATTGCTGACAAGGTGAGCGGCTGCACTAAACACTCTTTTGGAGTACACACTGGAGGGAGGGCAACTTAGGTAGAATAAAGCCAGTTTGTGCAAGGGCCTCCAAATTGCCTCTTTTTCCTGCCAGTATACATACGGACTGTCTGACGTGCCTACCTGGATGCGGTCACTCATATAATCCTCCACCATTCTTTCAAAGGTGACAGAATCATATGCAGTGACAGTAGATGACATGTCAGTAATCGTTGCCAGGTCCTTCAGTCCGGACCAGATGTCAGCACTCACTCCAGACTGCCCTGCATCACCGCCAGCGGGTGGGCTCGGAATTCTTAGCCTTTTCCTCGCACCCCCAGTTGCGGGAGAATGTGAAGGAGGAGCTGTTGACGGGTCACGTTCCGCTTGACTTGACAATTTTCTCACCAGCAGGTCTTTGAACCTCTGCAGACTTGTGTCTGCAGGAAAGAGAGATACAATGTAGGTTTTAAATCTAGGATCGAGCACGGTGGCCAAAATTTATTGCTCTGATTTCAACAGATTGAATCCTGGTTAAGCGAATTAAGGGCTCCATCCACAAGTCCCACATGCCTAGCGGAATTGCTCTGTTTTAGCTCCTCCTTCAATGTCTCCAGCTTCTTCTGCAAAAGCCTGATGAGGGGAATGACCTGACTCAGGCTGGCAGTGTCTGAACTGACTTCACGTGTGGCAAGTTCAAAGGACTGCAGAACCTTGCACAACGTTGAAATCATTCTCCACTGCGCTTGAGTCAGGTGCATTCCCCCTCCTTTGCCTATATCGTGGGTAGATGTATAGGCTTGAATGGCCTTTTGCTGCTCCTCCATCCTCTGAAGCATATAGAGGGTTGAATTCCACCTCGTTACCACCTCTTGCTTCAGAGGATGGCAGGGCAGGTTCAGGAATGTTTGGTGGTGCTCCAGTCTTCGGCACGCGGTGGCTGAATGCAGAAAGTGGCCCGCAATTCTTCGGGCCACCGACAGCATCTCTTGCACGCCCCTGTCGTTTTTTAAATAATTCTGCACCACCAAATTCAATGTATGTGCAAAACATGGGACGTGCTGGAATTTGCCCAGATGTAATGCACGCACAATATTGGTGGCGTTGTCCGATGTCACAAATCCCCAGGAGAGTCAAATTGGGGTAAGCCATTCTGCGATGATGTTCCTCAGTTTCCGTAAGAGGTTGTCAGCTGTGTGCCTCTTATGGAAAGCGGTGATACAAAGCGTAGCCTGCCTAGGAACGAGTTGGCATTTGCGAGATGCTGCTACTGGTGCCGCCGCTGCTGTTCTTGCTGCGGGAGGCAATACATCTACCCAGTGGGCTGTCACAGTCATATAGTCCTGAGTCTGCCCTGCTCCACTTAACCACGGACATGTGGACTAGTGGACATTGGGTACAACTGCATTTTTTAGGACACTGGTGACTCTTTTTCTGAGGTCTGTGTACATTTTCGGTATCGCCTGCCTAGAGAAATGGAACCTAGATGGCATTTGGTACCGGGGACACAGTACCTCAATCAAGTCTCTAGTTGCCTCTGAATTAACGATGGATACCGGAACCACGTTTCTCACCACCCAGGCTGACAAGACCTGAGTTATCCGCTTTGCAGCAGGATGACTGCTGTGATATTTCATCTTCCTCGCAAAGGACTGTTGGACAGTCAATTGCCTACTGGAAGTAGTACAAGTGGTCTTCCGACTTCCCCTCTGGGATGACGATCGACTCCCAGCAGCAACAACAGCAGCGCCAGCAGCAGTAGGCGTTACACTCAAGGATGCATCGGAGGAATCCCAGGCAGGAGAGGACTCGTCAGACTTGCCAGTGACATGGCCTGCAGGACTATTGGCTCTCCTGTCTTAGGAGGAAATTGACACTGAGGGAGTTGGTGGTGTGGTTTGCAGGAGCTTGGTTACAAGAGGAAGGGATTTAGTGGTCAGTGGACTGCTTCCGCTGTCATCCAAAGTTTTTGAACTTGTCACTGACTTATGATTAATGCGCTGCAGGTGACGTATAAGGGAGGATGTTCTGAGGTGGTTAACGTCCTTACCCCTACTTATTACAGCTTGACAAAGGCAACACACGGCTTGACACCTGTTGTCCGCATTTGGGTACAGGATGCATACCTTCATGTCCAAATTTATCCATCTCATCAGTCGTACCTCAGATTTGCGGTACAGGACTGTCATTGCCAATTTCAGACGTTGCTGTTTGGTCTCTCCACGGCCCAGAGAATTTTCACCAAGGTAATGGTGGAAATGATGGTTCTCCTGCGCAAGCAATGTGTCACAATTATCCCGTACTTGAGCGATCTCATAAAAGCGAGATCAAGAGAGCAGTTGCTGAACAGCGTATCACTTTCACTGAAAGTGTTACAGCAACACGGCTGGATTTTCAATATCCCAAAGTCGCAGTTGGTTCCTACGACTCGTCTGTCTTTCTTGGGCATGATTCTGGACACAGACCAGAAGAGGGTTTATCTCCCGATAGAAAAGGCCCAGGAACTCATGACTCTTGTCAGGAACCTATTGAAACCAAAACTTGTGTCAGTGCATCACTGCACTCGAGTCCTGGGAAAGATGGTGGCATCATACAAAGCCATTCCATTCGGCAGGTTCCATGCGAGGACTTTCCAATGGGACCTACTGGACAAGTGGTCTGGGTCACATTTACAGATGCATGGTTGATCACCCTGTCCCCCAGGGTCAGGGTATCACTCCTGTGGTGGCTGCAGAGTGCTCACCTTCTCGAGTGACGCAGATTCGGCATTCAGGACTGGATCCTGGTGACCACAGATGCAAGCCTCCAAGGTTGGGGAGCAGTCACACAGGGAAGAAATTTCCAAGGTCTTTGGTCAAGTCAAGAGACTTGTCTTCACATCAACATCCTGAAACTAGGGGCCATATACAATGCCCTACGTCAAGCGGAGACCTTACTTTGCGACCAACCGGTTCAGATCCAGTCAGACAACGTCACCGCAGTGGCTCATGTAAACCGCCAAGGCGTCACAAGGAGCAGAGTGGCGATGGCACAAGCTACCTTTGCATTTTTCTCCCAAACGAAGGACACTAGAATGAAAATTTTAAAGCCTCCTGTTAGTGCTTCATCTACACGGTATAGCCCTGAATTTTCCAATGCGTAGCTCTTTGCAAAAGAGAGATATTGGCAAGGAAAAGCTGTCTTGTACCTTTGCATTTTTCTCCCAAACGAAGGACACTAGAAAGAAAATTTTAAAGCCTCCTGTTAGGCCATCATCTACACGGCATAGCCCTGAATTTTCCAATGCGTAGCTCTTTGCAAAAGAGAGATATTGGCAAGGAAAAGCTGTCTTGTACCTTTGCATTTTTCTCCCAAACGAAGGACACTAGAAAGAAAATTTTAAAGCCTCCTGTTAGGCTATCATCTACACGGCATAGCCCTGAATTTTCCAATGTGCAGCTCTTTGCAAAAGAGAGATATTGGCAAGGAAAAGCTGTCTTGTACCTTTGCCTTTTTCTCCCAAACGAAGGAAACTAGAATGAAAATTTTAAAGCCTCCTGTTAGTGCTTCATCTACACGGTATAGCCCTGAATTTTCCAATGCGTAGCTCTTTGCAAAAGAGAGATATTGGCAAGGAAAAGCTGTCTTTCAACTCTTCCACAACTGAAAAACAGATAGTGTTCCCAAGCCTTCCATCCTGTAATATCTTCAGTCTCTCGTCAATGAAGAAAACAATCCCTCCAGCAGACTCTTCAACCACGATACAAGATCACAGCCAAAAGGGCGAGAAGCAACTACACTTGCGTTTAACCAAAATGGCTAATACTTAGTGGAGGAAAGTGCAGTGCACCAAAACATAAGCTGACACAATCATGGAGAATGCGCCAGCATATATGCTCTTCTATCTATATTTTGCAAACCTGCTCTTGTCCCCTCCAGCTGCTCCATGTAGATTTGACGCCTGGCAAGGTGCATAACCCACTGACAAGCAGGCACACTCCTGCATGAGTTTTCACTCTCACTAGCAGGATGATACACATTCATTTGCATGTGCTCCACCTCTGACACACCGCCCACCCAACCACCCAGTCACCAGAGCCACCCACAAGCCAACTGGCTCCGTGATTTAATTTGCACAGTGCAGTCATCCAGGCAGCATGTCCTTCTCAATGGAATAATCTCTGGTTCCATGGAATCTTCCGCATTGGAATGCTGCGGAACAAAAAGGATTTAAACATTCAGCTTGCTAGCATTCAATGTACCTGCGGCTTGGCTCTAGCACATGGGTCTTCATCCTGTGGCCCTCCAGCTGCTGTGAAACTACACATCCCAGCATGCCCTGCCACAGTTTTGCTATTAAGGTATGCTAAAACTGAGGCAGGGCATGCTGGTATATGTAGTTCCACAGCAGCTGGAGGGTCGCAGGTTGAAGACCCATATTCTAGCATGCCTGTTCTATGATGCATGTTCCGTGATGTCACAATCAGCTTGGAATGGGGTGTCTAGCATGCATTTGCTGACAGCCACTTGAGGGAGACACACATCAGGAGATGCAGCATATCGGAGGTCTTCGATGCCTTTCCAGCAAATGCACACCACCAGCTGCTGGTCTGGACACAAAACAATACCCACAATTGAAGGCTCAAAATGCCCAACTACAGGATTAATGTAAGTAGTGAATTTAGGAATGAATTTAGAAGTAGGAAATTAAGTTAGTTCACAAGTACATTCAAATTCCGATCTAAAGTCTAGGTAGGCCTCACGTCCTGGCAGCCCCCAGCATTTAAAAATGCCTTGATTAGAGGTAGGGAATTAAATGTAGATAAGAAGTAGACACAAAATAACACTCCACAGAGCAATTATCAGGTGTCTTTATCAATTGTTGCATTTAAAAAATCAAGCAATTAGGGAACACAATGTTGCGACAATGTAACCCTATTTGCAAAATAGTACTAAATAAGTTTGTCGATGTAAGACATTTGCAAAGGCGCAAACAAAACACGCTGGAAAATGCAACTGAATCTGTTTTTGGAGGTTAGAATAGATGCAGGATCAAGTAGCTCAATGGGTAGGGTGTTTGATTAGAATTCAACAGGTTATAGATTTGAATCCTGGGTATGATAGTTTGAGGTGTTATTTAATAAAGTATGTTTATATATTAGTCACACATGGCTTACTTTTACAAATGGCATGTCACCAGTTAGTGCTGACTGCTGATATGCCATTTGCACAAACACGCCATGTGTGACTGTATATGCATTTAAGGAGGGCACCCCGGCAATACCACAAACCATTGAGTGTCAAGTATACTAGATATATCTTCATATCTCATGTGCTTTCTCTGAGACCAATCTTGTTATGCCCCTTCCCCACAAGGCATGCGCCTTTTGTCCATATTGCAAAAATGGGGAGGGGAGGGGGGGGGGCATATAATTCTCTGTCACAGGGCACCAAAAAGTCTAGTTATGGCTCTGGTATGCATTATGTAATCTGGCAGACCATATCTCCAACACTGGCTGGTTGGAATAGAAATCCGGTTATCTATGTGAGCAAATGACCATCAACGATTTACTCTCAAACACTAGAAAATGGACAAACATGGTCCCCTAAACAAATTGGTTAAATTTTGGGTTTAACCAATTTGTGTAATGACCATTTTTGACCACTTTTCTAGTGTTTGGGAGCAAATGGTTAATTGACATTTGCTACTATACATTACCAGATTTTCATTCCATCCATCCAGACTGGATAGATAGCCTGACAGATAATTGTGTAGTGTACGCCCAGGATAACTGTCAGTTGTGCTTTCTTTTATGACGGCACATAAATGGGTGGGCAGATCCAGAGCAAGCACTGCCCACTCATGCATAGTTGTCAACTGATGTGAAGTTCCAGGGGGCAATCTCAGTTATAAAGAAAAGTATCTGGAAATTGTCCCTAGTTTAAAAAAAAAATAAAAAAAAAATTGATCAACTCCATTTATTTAGTATGATATCCCAGCAGTCAGAACAACATACTTTATTAAATAACACATCTCAAACTACCATACCCAGGATTCAAACCTATAACCTGTTGAATTCTAATCAAACACCCTACCTATTGAGCTATTTGATCCTGCATAAAAATTGTGAACATTATATGAAGCTATTGGTACTTTGCAAAAAAAAAGTATCAGCATTACAACGCAGCAGATCCATGCAGTTTGCAGCCACACACTACATGTATCTGCTCAGCCACAATGCTGATTATTTCTTCACAAAGTACAAGGTGAGCTCCAAACAGAATTCTCTAGCTTAGAATTATACCTTTCTATGCCAAACCTAGAAGTCGGGCCCCCCACCCTGGGATCCCCCAGAGGGAGGCCTGCACCGTCATGCGGCAGGCTTGTCCGTTTTGGAAGCAGGCTGATGGGCAGCCCAGGCTTGCTTCAGTCTGGGCTTGGCAGGTCTGGAAGCATGAGCTTGCTTTGGGTATGCCTGACCTTGGGTACGCTTTACCTGAGGGATGAAAGGGCCAAGGGAAAGTACTTTTAGCCTTCTGCGTGGTAGGAGTCATACGAGGTAGGCAAGCTGTTTTAGCAGTAGCCAGATCAGCTACAATCTTATTGAGGTCTTCTCCAAAGAGAGTGTCTCCCTTGAAAGGAAGCACCTCCAGGGTTTTCTTGGAATCCATATCCACCGACCAGGATCTCAACCAGCTGTATAAAGTATTACCTTGGAACTGGCTCTCCACTCCCCATTATCTGGTTATCATGGCTTCCTCCGCCAGTGTCCAGACTCGCTTGCTGAAGCTCGGCCACTTCTTCCTAGCAGCAGGCTCCTGGATCACTGGGCAGCAGAGGTGCTTGGGAGCCGGAAGGGGGCGGAGCAATCAGGCAGGCAGTTGCAGTGCTGCCCAGCTATCTGTGGTGTGAGAAGAAGCAGGGGCACCCCACCGCTGGCAGTGCTGCAGCTAGCGGTGGTGGCAGCGGCGAGGCTGCTGGGCTGGGTCTTGAAAAAGGTGGAAAGAAGGGTGTTACGGCATGGAATGTACAAACTGCGAGACCCTGCTGGTAGCGCCTTTGTCTATTTAGTAGGAAGGGCACGTAACAGCCGGGGGGCAATGGAGGAAGCCCCTTTAGGGCTGGAGCCCCTTCAGGGCTGGAGCCCGGCGGCAACTGACTCCGTTGTCTCTGGCAGTTCTGCCCCTGGACTAGAGGAATGGTCAAGAACATGGCAACATTTAATGCCAAAAAATGCAAAATCATACACGTCTCAAAAATGCAAAGGCTAACTATAATATTAAGGGCATTATAATGGCAAGAGGAAAGCTATCTAAGTATTACTATTTCAGGTGAGCAATGTAACAAAGCAATAGGAAAGGCAAGTCAGATGCTTGTTTGCATAGGTTAAAGAACCAGTAGCAGAAAAAAGTAATACAGGTTGAGTATCCCATATCCAAATATTCCGAAATACGGAATATTCCGAAATACGGACTTTTTTGAGTGAGACTGAGATAGTGAAACCTTTGTTTTTTGATGGCTCAGGTTGAGTATTCCATATCCAAATATTCCGAAATACGGAATATTCCGAAATACGGACTTTTTTGAGTGAGACTGAGATAGTGAAACCTTTGTTTTTTGATGGCTCAGTGTACACAAACTTTGTTTAATACTCAAAGTTATTAAAAATATTGTATTAAATGAACTTCAGACTGTGTGTATAAGGTGTATATGACACATGAATGAATTCTGTGAATGTACACACACTTTGTTTAATGCACAAAGTTATAAAAAATATTGGCTAAAATGACCTTCAGGCTGTGTGTATAAGGTGTATATGAAACATAAATGCATTCTGTGCTTAGATTTAGGTCCCATCACCATAATATCTCGTTATGGTATGCAATTATTCCAAAATACAGAAAAATCCGATATCCAAAATTCCTCTGGTCCCAAGCATTTTGGATAAGGGATACTCAACCTGTAATGCCACTGTATAGGTCCTTGGTACAGCCACATTTAGAATCCTGTGTTCAGTTCCAGAAGCCATATCTCCAGAAGGCTGTAAATACATTAGGGCAACTAAAATTGTGCATGGCCTACATCACAAAACTTACCTGGAAATACTAAAAAATGTTGATGTGTATAGTTTGGAGAAGGGAAGAGGGAACATACAGTAATAGAAACATTTAAATATATAGGGAGGAATGTAATAGGGTGTGAGAATCAGAAAGTGAGAGATTTTGTGTTTTTTCCTGTTGTTTTTTTTTTTTTTATTGTTTGTTTTTTAAAGTGGCAATCCTTTACATGGCAAAACCAGGTTGATATTTGCCATGTAAAGGATTGCCACCGTGGGCATGTGTAGAAGGGGCACTGCTACTGTTGGCATTATGTGTGTAAGCTGCACTGATATGGTGGTTATGTGTATAAAGGGCACTGCGACTGTGGGTATTATTATTATTATTATTATTATTATTATTATTACATGCGGTGTAATGACAATAAGATAGTGCTACTGTGTGGCGTATTTTGATTTGGGGTGCTATTGTGTGGCCATGCCCCTTCCTTGTGATAACACACCTTCTTTTTTTAAGGAGCGCACTGTCCCTTTATTAAGTATTGGAGAGAGGGCCCAAATTAATAGTTTGCAGGGAGGCGCCAAACACCCTAGCAATGGCCCTTTGGTAGGGGACAGGATTTGCTTCTGCTTGTGCACATCTGTTATGATTGCCAGCCAACAGCACTGGTTTTGCCTATAACACTAACTATAAATATTTTGAATTGGTCCTGGACCACCAATCCAAGGCACCCCTGCAAGTGTCCTGAGGCACCCCAGGGTGCAGTTTGAGAACCACTGGTCTAGTGAGTACCCAGGATAATTATTGTAGCTGGTCAGCGGGTAACAGCTCTCAGATCCACTTCTAGAAAAAATGCAGCAATGTAATTTGAGTGACAAACTGCAGAGATGAACCCTTTCTGTGACTGCTGCACAGGGATCACACAAACTCTATTCATAGGGCTGACTTCACTTAGGGGAGATGTTCTCACCCCGCAAAGAAGTGCGAGTATATATACCGCACTTACGGTACCATTGGATTTACAGATATTTTCTTGCAATACACTATGGGGGTCATTCTGAGTTGATTGCTCGCTAGCAGTTTTTAGCAGCCATGCAAACGCATTGTCGCTGCCCACTGGAGAGTGTATATTCACTTTGGAGAAGTGCGAACACTTGAGCAGCAGAGCGCCTGCAAAATCGTTTCAAAATAAGACCAGCACTGTAGTTACACTTCGTGTGCGTTGATTCTAACAACCGAGGGACGGCTTTTGATGTCACACACCCATCCAGCGAATGCCCAGCCACGTCTGCATTTCTTCTGCCACGCCTGCATTTTTCCAAGCACTCCCTGAAAACGGTCAGTTGACACCCAGAAACGCCCTCTTTCTGTCAATCTCCTTGTGGCCTGTTCTGTGATTGGAATAATCGCTAGAACTAGTGCAAAACCACAATGGACTTTGTACCCGTACGATGCGCATGCACATTACGGAGCATGCGCATGCACAGATTAGCCATTTTTTTTCAACTGATTGCTACGCAGCGAACAACGGCAGCAAGCGATCAACTCGGAATGACCCCCTATATACATAGAAACATGGATTTTTACTGCAGGAATTATGGTTAGTTTAGGGGTATCGGTTAGGGTCAACAGAGGTGTAGCTAGGGGTCCAAGCGCCCCTGGCAAAGTAAGGGACTGGCGCCCCCCCTTTCGATAAAGCATTGCAGTCCATTGGCGGTTACCATGTTGGAGCCACAGCAACTGACCCCCTCCCCCACACGCTGCCCTACATCATCGGCTGGGATTCACTGTTGGTGTGAAGCCACTGGGAACATTCTGGTAGCATTAGCAGCAGTCTGTGTCATAGATAGGGAAGGCAGAAGGTTAACTAGCTAATAGCAGTCTGTTGGCAGCAGAGGCTGGGCGGGGGGCTGAGAATGAGCCAACGCTGATCAGTGTCCAGTCTGCTCAGACAAAAATATTTTGTGATCAGGGCTGGTTCTAGACCAAAGGAGCCAATGGCAAAAATTTCCTTTGGCACCCCCCCCCCCCCACACACACACATACACACACACACACACACACACACACCAAAAAAGAACATATCCCAGTTTAACATAACGCTATGTGGTGCAAGGTGTGGAGCTGGTCACTTGTATCAGACCTCTGACATTTGCCTTTTCACCCATATTGCATACTTTTTCTTGCAGGTTGTGTCTTAATTCAAGAAGTGTTCTAAGTACTTCAGCTTAGTATCTTTACTGACCCCTCTTTACCCCACACTACATAACTGACCCCTCTATACCCTACACTACATCACTGACCTTTCTATAACCATCACTGCATTACTGACCCCTCTATACAGTACACTGACCTCTATATACCTGCTAGTACATCCCTGATGCCTATATTCCCTAAGCTAAATCCCTGACGCCTCTATTCCCTACGCTACATCCCTGACGCCTCTATTCCCTATGCTACATCCCTGACGCCTCTATACCCTACGCTACATCCCTGATGCCTCTATTCCCTACGCTACATTCCTGATGCCTCTATAACCTACGCTACTTCCCTGACGCCTCTATACCCTACGCTACATCCCTGACGCCTCTATACAGTACAATGCATTACTGATCCCTCTAGACCATACATCCTCATTACATCAGAGAAATAGTGAAACACTGGAAAAAATAAGGATAAAGTGGACTACAGAAACTGATGCTCTAAACAAAGGAGAGAGAGAGAGAGAGAGAAAAGCACAAGGGAAAGTGGGCAATCGGAACACCATAGAGAGAGGAGAGATAGAAATGCCTGAAAAAGTAAAGGGGGTTGGGTATGGCATCCGGCGCTCGGGATTCCAGCAGTCACATGATACCTAATCCTAACCCTCTGGGGGGGTGGCGGTAAGGGCTAACCCTCAGGGGGTGGCAGCTAGGACTAACCCCCCCCCCCCTCCTAGTGCCTTCCCTAACACCCGCTCTCCCGGTCCTAACCCTCCCTCCAATACTCGCCTTCGGGATGTTGGCTGTCTGTGTGCCGGCACCAGTCTCCCAAGTGGTGTCAGGATTCCAACATCGGTCAAATGACCGCCGGTATACCGTCTGCCGGGATGGTAAATGTATCCTGAGGACAGGTAGTGAGTGTGGAGGGATAGGTGGTTCAGTAAAATGTAACAGCTCAAACTGCGATCATTCACTGATAAATGGATTTATAGCTCTCCCTTTTTAACCATTGCAGTCATAAAAGCAATGTTTTTTAAACTTTTAAATAAAGCTTGTTAGCATCCCCAGCACACTGTATATGCTGGGAGATGTAGTTCTCAATATGAAAACATTTAGTTACTGTATGAACTCTAATTCCCCAACTGAAACCTCTCACAAACACACACTCCTAATTCTAGTACACACACACACACACACACACACACATTTCCCCAGTACTGACAACTCTCATCACTTCCACACACTGACAACTCCCTCCTGCTCCTCTCCCCACTGACACTGACAGCTCCCTCACAGTCACACACATCCTCCACCCCCCCCACCCCCCCCCACACACACACTGATAGCACACATGCACAAATCCCCCCCTCCTCGACACTAACTGTCACGGACTGCTTGGGCAGCAGGGGGCAGGCTCTGACTTGAAGTGCTGAAATTCAACAGCTCTCTCGAACTTGCAAGGCATGGCTGTGCAGCTGTCTCCAGCCATCTCCTTGCCCACTGTGTAATTTGTGGCGTTCTCTGATGTTCCCCGCTCTGCCTCTACAACCGGCACATAATGTACAGCAGTGGTGACTCCTGAGTATGGGCCTGGATAACTCCGCCTACCGGGGGGTAGGGATTAATAATTTCAAAGGGGCAGAGCTAGGAGTGAAGCAGTGGACAGCAGTTGAGGGGCGTTTCAAACTGTAACAGGGTTGGGACAATTTCAGTATCCTTCCCTCACCGTCTAATTGGTCAGTCTCACGCTGATTGCCATAGCGCCCTTTCGAGACTGCAGAACTCTATCCCTTAGCCACGGTTGGCACAGCTGGATGGTGCCCCTGGCAAGTGCCATCCTGGCCAAGGGGTAGATACGCCCCTGAGGGTCAGGGCCAGAAACAGAAATCTCGGGGCCCAGTACACTGATATCTCTGGGGCCCCCTCAACCCCCCCTTAACTTGGCAGAGGGATCTTTAAAAAAAATGGAGCCTTTGACTCGGACCGTCAGTGAGGCCGGCAGGTGGTTTTCATACTGGGCTATCCAGCTCTTCGGTGGCGGTGGCAGGGACATTCAGAAAAGGGCCAGCACAGCAACATGCATAATAATGGCAATACAGTATGGACCACAGGGACTGGACAAAGTGATGGGGTAAAAGGAGGGGGGAGGGTTTAGTTGGCCTGTTAATTGTTTTCCTGCTTAAATTGAGCAGTTGGTGGGTACACTTTAAAAAGCAATATTGGCACTGTGGCCCCATTATTTCTGTTCTTAATACTTGGAGCCCTGAACAAGTGTCCCCTTTGTCCCCCCTGTCACCGGGCCTGTTCAGGCGTTACCTATGGAGAAGCTGCGACATGACATCCTAGGACACGATACTGCACCATGCATCACCATTATATTTCAGTGTGCCTTGTCAATATTTAAATCTTGTTCTGTGTGACGTGAGTTGTAAATGGTTGAAAATCTCTGTGCTACAGTATCGTCACCATGTAGTTATAACAACACCGCAAAACCACCAAAAGACGTGTTTTGGTAGAGGGACTGCTGGAGGGGCCCATTGGGGCCCCCAGTTTGCTACCCCACCCCAGTATACCTGTGCTGTAGCCAGTGGAAGGGGCACTATCTTCCCGGTGATCTCTTCGGGAAGATGGTGCCGCACATAGAAAGCAAAGACTCTGGCTGCACTCTCCTGCCCTCGCTCTAAGCAAGGTGATCGGGCCACAAAAGGACCCCTGTCGGACCCCTGCCGGACCCCGGCCTGTGGGCCACAAAAGGATGCATTGGGGGCGGCATGCGGCCCATGGGTTTGACACCCCTGCCCTAGAGTATCAAAATTTGTTTCACGGCACCCCTAGGCCAAAGTTTTTTTTATTGAGAAATTCAGAAAAAAATATAAAATTAAGTAAATTGTGTTTATAGCATGTCATCCTCAGGTTCAGTTATGTTGTGAGGGAATGGTTTTGCCAATTTAATAAAGTATAAATAATTTTAATTGGTCCTGGACCACCAAACTATGCTACCAGTGCAAGAACCCCAGTTTGGAAACTACTGCCATAAAATAAACCTTTTTTGTTTTTTTTAAACTACATGTAATACACCTTAGAGCTCAGTTCCTAAAAGGTTTTAAACCCTTGCATACAGTAAACTACACATATTTAAAAATCCTACACCGGGCACAAGTGCTCATGGGCCTATTTCATGGCAGTCTCGGATAGGAGGGCATTGTGGATTCACCAAGGGAATGCTGATGCTGACTCCAAGAAGAAAGGGAGTCTCTTCCCTATGAAGGTGAAGCCTTGTTTGGCGACGGCCTAGTTAATTTGATCTCGGCAGCTCCCGCAGGTAAGTCATCCTTCTTGCCCTATGTTCCCTCTCAACGGATGAAGACGCATCATTATCTGACGCAGTCATTTCGGCCCAATAGATATGCAAGAAGTTAAGATTCCCCTTTCTTTGCAGGTAGAGGAAGGAAAAGAGGGAAGAGGTCTGTAGCCTCTTCAAGATCGCAGGAGCAGAGATCGTCCTCTGCTTCTGCCAAATCCACTGCATGACGCTGGGGCTCTCTTGCAGGAGCCCGCACCAGTGGGGGGCACGTCTAAAACTCTTCAGTCAGTTCTGGATTCATTCGGACCTGGACTCGTGGGTTTTACAAATAGTGTCCCAAGGGTACAAACTGGGGTTTCAAGACGTTCCCCCTCACCGATTGTTCAAATCAGCCTTAGTCAGCAGGGAGAAGGTTTTTATTCAAGCCTCTTCGTGGTCCCGAAGCCGGACGGCTCAGTCAGACCAATCTTAAATCTGAAATCCCTTAATTTCTACCTAAAGAAATTCAATTTCAAGATGGAATCTCTCAGGGTAGTGATCTCCAGTCCGGGGGATAAAGGAGATTTCATGGTTTTGGTAGACATAAAGGATGCCTACTTATATGTTCCCATTTAGCCACTGCATCAAGCTACCTGAGGTTTGCAATTCAGGATTGTCATTACCAATTTCAGACGTTGCCGTTTGGTCTGTCCACGGCTCCGAGGATTTTCACCAGGGTGATGGCGGAAATTATGGTTCTCCTTCGCAAGCAAGGAGTCACAATTATCCCGTACTTGGATGATCTCCTGATAAAGGCGAGATCCAGGGACCAGTTGGTGCAAAACATCTACTCTCCCTGACAGTTCTTCAACAACATGGTTGGCTCCTAAACTTGCCAAAATCGCAGTTGGTCCCAATGACGCGGTTGTTGTTTTTGGGAGTGATACTGGACACAGAAGAGGTTTTCTTCTAGTGGAAAGGCTCTGGAGATCCAGAGTCTGGTCAAACAAATTCTGAAACCAGCAAGAGTGTTAATCCATCAATGCATTCAGTTGCTGGGGAAGATGGTTGCGGCCTACGAGGCCATTCAGTTTGGCAGGTTCCATGCCAGAGTGTTCCAGTGGGACCTGTTGGACAAGTGGTCCGGATCCCACCTACACATGCACCGGAGGATAATCCTGTCTTCCAAGACCAGAATCTCACTCCATTGGTGGCTGCACAGTTCTCACCACCTAGAGGGGCGATGGTTCGGGATCCAGGACGGGATCCTAGGGACCACGGATGCAACCCTCCGAGGCTGGAGAGCAGTCACACAGGGGGAAAACATCCAAGGAAGATGGTCAAGTCTTCCTTGGATGTTTTCATCTCCACATAAATGTTCTGGAGTTAAGGGCCATTTAATAACTGCAGACACAGTACGCACTGGGACGGGTGCCCAGCATCCTCTACGGACTAAGAGAAAAGGATTTACCGGTAGGTATTAAAATCCTATTTTCTCTAACGTCCTAGAGGATGCTGTGGACTCCGTAAGGACCATGGGGATAGACGGGCTCCGCAGGAGACATGGGCACTTTAAGAAAGACTTTAGTTCTGGGTGTGCACTGGCTCCTCCCTCTATGCCCCTCCTCCAGAACTCAGTTTGATACTGTACCCAGTGGAGACTGGGTGCTTTTCAGGAGCTCTCCTGAGCTTTCTGACAGAAAGTATTTTGTTAGGTTTTTAATTTTCAGGGAGCACTGCTGGCAACAGACTCCCTCATCGAGGGACTGAGGGGAGAGAAGCAGCCCTACTCTCTGAGTTGCAAGGTCCTGCTTCTTAGGCTACTGGACACCATTAGCTCCAGTGGGATTGGTACGCAGGATCTCACCCTCGCCGTCCGTCCCAGAGCCGCGCCGCCGTCCCCCTCGCAGAGCCGGAAGATAGAAGCCGGGTGAGTATGAGAAGAAAAGAAGACTTCAGAGGCGGCAGAAGACTTCATGATCTTCACTGAGGTAACGCACAGCACTGCAGCTGTGCGCCTTTGCTCCCATACACCTCACATACTCCGGTCACTGTAAGGGTGCAGGGCGCAGGGGGGGCGCCCTGGGCAGCAATATAAACCTCTTTCGCAAAAATATAACATATATACAGCTGGGCACTTTATATATGTATAAGCCCCCACCAATTTTACAGTTTAAGCGGGACAGAAGCCCGCCTCCGAGGGGGCGGGGCTTCTCCCTCAGCACTCACCAGCGCCATTTTTTCTCCACAGCACCGCTGAGAGGAAGCTCCCCGGACTCTACCCTGCTTATACCACGTTAGACAAGAGGGTTGAAAAAAGGGGTGGGGGGGGGCACATAATTCGCAAATTACATACAGCAGCACTACTGGGCAAACATTAAGTTACTGTTTTATTCCTGGGTTATATAGCGCTGGGGGGGTGCTGGCATACTCTCTCTCTGTCTCTCCAAAGGGCCTTGTGGGGAAACTGTCTTCAGAAAAAGCATTCCCTGTGTGTGTAGTGTGTCGGTACACGTGTGTCGACATGTCTGAGGAAGAAGGCTATATTAGAGAGGAGCGGGAGCAAATGAATGTGGTGTCTCCGCCGACAGCTGATTGGATTGATATGTGGAATGTTTTAAATGCTAGTGTAAACTCATTGCACAAAAGATTAGACAAGGCAGAAGCTTTGGGACAGTCAGGGTTTCAACCCATGCCTGATCCTATGTTGCAGGGACTGTCAGGGTCTCATAAGCGCCCACTATCCCAGATTGTTGACACAGATACCGACACGGATTCTGACTCCAGTGTCGATTACGATGATGCAAAGTTACAGCCAAATTTGGCAAAATCCATTCGATTTATGATTATGGCAATAAAAGATGTTTTGCACATCACAGAGGAACCCCCTGTCGCTGACAAGAGGGTACATATGTACAAGGGAAAGAAGCCTGAGGTAACCTTTCCCCCCTCACACGAGCTGAACGAGTTATGTGAAAAAGCTTGGGAATCTCCAGATAAAAGACTGCAGATTTCCAAAAGGATTCTTATGGCGTATCCTTTCCCATCAACGGATAGGTTACGATGGGAATCCTCCCCTAGGGTGGACAAAGCATTAACACGCTTATCCAAGAAGGTAGCCCTCCCGTCCCAGGATACGGCTACCCTCAAAGAGTGTGCTGACCGCAAACAGGAGATTACCCTGAAGTCCATTTATACACATTCAGGTACCTTACTCAGACCGGCAATTGCGTCGGCCTGGGTGTGTCGGCCCTATCCCAACACATACTTATCTTGCATATGAGATCTCTTGATCATGAAGATAGTTCTCACAGGTTGAGGTTCATCCTGGCCCCGCTCCCCGCTTGAGAGCGCTGATGGGGACAGCAGCGGGGCTTCAGCAGAAGGGTGAGTATGTGTGGCCAGAGACCTCCCTTCCCATGTGCAGGCCTGCAGAGTCTGCCACGCAGGATGGGGCATGTGGCACTCTCCCTCCCAGGGGCTCTTCCAGATAAAGCTCCTCAGCAGTATTTTTCCCGGGCTCCGCGGCGCTCTCCCCGACTGGCATCCGCCCTGGAACACTGCCTTCCTCAACGCAACATCAGCAGGGGGCCCTGGCCTCATCACCATCCCAGGTCTTTCTCATGTATGTATCATGTATGTGTGTATGATATATGTATGAATCATATATGTTTGTGATATATATATATATGTATCTATCTATCTATCTATCTATCTATCTATCTATCTATCTATCTATCTATCTATCTATCTATCTATCTATCGTATGTGTGTGTATATATATGTATCTATCATGTATGTATGTATGTATGTATGTATCTATCTTGTATGTATGTGTTCTATCTATCTATCTATCTATCTATCTATCGTGTGTGTGATATATGTATGTATCTATCATGTATGTGTTATATGTATGTATCACACCTTCCTCTATACATATACATACATACATACATACATACATACACACACCTATATCTGTACGTACACTGACATACACACACCAACATCTATACATAAACACGCTGACCCCTAAACGTACACCAACGTACCCACACCTGCATCTATACCTACACATGCTGACACGTGGACGTACACCGGCTTACCCACATGTGAATCTATACATACACGTGCTGACACCTGGACATACACTGATGTACCCACACCTAACATCTATACATACACATGCTAACACCTGGACGTATACAGACGTACCCACATTTGCATCCATGCATATATAGATGTAGGTGTGTGTACGTCAGTGTACGTCCAGGTGTCAACGCGTGTATGTATAGATGCAGGTGTGGGTACGTCTGTGTATGTCCAGGTGTCAGAATGTGTATGTATAGATGCAGGTGTGGGAACGTCAGTGTAGGTTCAGGTGTCAGCGCGTGTATGTATAGATGCAGGTGCTTGTATGTCCAGATGTCAGTGCATGTATGTATAGATGCAAGTGTGGGTACGTCGTAGAGATGAGCGGGTTCGGTTTCTCTGAATCCGAACCCGCCAGAACTTCATGTTTTTTTTCACGGGTCCGAGCGACTCGGATCTTCCCGCCTTGCTCGGTTAACCCGAGCGCGCCCGAACGTCATCATGACGCTGTCGGATTCTCGCGAGGCTCGGATTCTATCGCGAGACTCGGATTCTATATAAGGAGCCGCGCGTCGCCGCCATTTTCACACGTGCATTGAGATTGATAGGGAGAGGACGTGGCTGGCGTCCTCTCCATTTAGATTATAAGAGACTGAGAGAGATTTACTGGAGCTGACTAGTAGAGATGAGCGGGTTCGGTTTCTCTGAAACCGAACCCGCACGAACTTCATGTTTTTTTCACGGGTCCGAGCAGACTCGGATCCTCCCGCCTTGCTCGGTTAACCCGAGCGCGCCCGAACGTCATCATGACGCTGTCGGATTCTCGCGAGACTCGGATTCTATATAAGGAGCCGCGCGTCGCCGCCATTTTCACACGTGCATTGAGATTGATAGGGAGAGGACGTGGCTGGCTTCCTCTCCATTAGAAATTAGATTAGAAGAGAGAGAGAGATTGTGCAGAGTCAGACAGAGTTTACCACAGTGACCAGTGCAGTTGTTGTTAGTTAACTTTTATTTATTTTAATATAATATATCCGTTCTCTGCTATATCCGTTCTCTGCCTGAAAAAAAACGATACACAGCAGCAGCCAGTCACACAGTGTGATTCAGTCTGTGTGCACTCAGCTCAGCCCAGTGTGCTGCACATCAATGTATAAAAGGCAAAGCTTATAATAATTGTGGGGGAGACTGGGGAGCACTGCAGGTTGTTATAGCAGGAGCCCCCAGGAGTACATAATATTATATTAATTTAAAATTAAACAGTGCACACTTTTGCTGCAGGAGTGCCACTGCCAGTGTGACTAGTGGTGACCAGTGCCTGACCACCAGTATAGTAGTATATTGTTGTATGTATTGTATACTATCTCTTTATCAACCAGTCTATATTAGCAGCAGACACAGTACAGTGCGGTAGTTCACGGCTGTGGCTACCTCTGTGTCGGCAGTCGGAACTCGGCAGGCAGTCCGTCCATCCATAATTGTATTACAATATATACCACCTAACCGTGGTATTTTTTTTTCTTTCTTTATACCGTCGTCATAGTGTCATACTAGTTGTTACGAGTATACTACTATCTCTTTATCAACCAGTGTACAGTGCGGTAGTTCACGGCTGTGGCTACCTCTGTGTCGGCAGTCGGCAGGCAGTCCGTCCATCCATAATTGTATTATTATTATAATATATACCACCTAACCGTGGTTTTTTTTTCATTCTTTATACCGTCATAGTGTCATACTAGTTGTTACGAGTATACTACTATCTCTTTATCAACCAGTGTACAGTGCGGTAGTTCACGGCTGTGGCTACCTCTGTGTCGGCAGTCGGCAGGCAGTCCGTCCATCCATAATTGTATTATTATTATAATATATACCACCTAACCGTGGTTTTTTTTTCATTCTTTATACCGTCGTCATAGTGTCATACTAGTTGTTACGAGTATACTACTATCTCTTTATCAACCAGTGTACAGTGCGGTAGTTCACGGCTGTGGCTACCTCTGTGTCGGCAGTCGGCAGGCAGTCCGTCCATCCATAATTGTATTATTATTATAATATATACCACCTAACCGTGGTTTTTTTTTCATTCTTTATACCGTCGTCATAGTGTCATACTAGTTGTTACGAGTATACTACTATCTCTTTATCAACCAGTGTACAGTGCGGTAGTTCACGGCTGTGGCTACCTCTGTGTCGGCAGTCGGCAGGCAGTCCGTCCATCCATAATTGTATTATTATAATATATACCACCTAACCGTGGTTTTTTTTTCATTCTTTATACCGTCGTCATAGTGTCATACTAGTTGTTACGAGTATACTACTATCTCTTTATCAACCAGTGTACAGTGCGGTAGTTCACGGCTGTGGCTACCTCTGTGTCGGCAGTCGGCAGGCAGTCCGTCCATCCATAATTGTATTATTATTATAATATATACCACCTAACTGTGGTATTTTTTTTTCTTTCTTTATACCGTCGTCATAGTGTCATACTAGTTGTTACGAGTATACTACTATCTCTTTATCAACCAGTGTACAGTGCGGTAGTTCACGGCTGTGGCTACCTCTGTGTCGGCAGTCGGCAGGCAGTCCGTCCATCCATAATTGTATTATTATTATAATATATACCACCTAACCGTGGTTTTTTTTTCATTCTTTATACCGTCGTCATAGTGTCATACTAGTTGTTACGAGTATACTACTATCTCTTTATCAACCAGTGTACAGTGCGGTAGTTCACGGCTGTGGCTACCTCTGTGTCGGCAGTCGGCAGGCAGTCCGTCCATCCATAATTGTATTATTATTATAATATATACCACCTAACCGTGGTTTTTTTTTCATTCTTTATACCGTCGTCATAGTGTCATACTAGTTGTTACGAGTATACTACTATCTCTTTATCAACCAGTGTACAGTGCGGTAGTTCACGGCTGTGGCTACCTCTGTGTCGGCAGTCGGCAGGCAGTCCGTCCATCCATAATTGTATTATTATTATAATATATACCACCTAACCGTGGTTTTTTTTTCATTCTTTATACCGTCGTCATAGTGTCATACTAGTTGTTACGAGTATACTACTATCTCTTTATCAACCAGTGTACAGTGCGGTAGTTCACGGCTGTGGCTACCTCTGTGTCGGCAGTCGGCAGGCAGTCCGTCCATCCATAATTGTATTATTATTATAATATATACCACCTAACCGTGGTTTTTTTTTCATTCTTTATACCGTCGTCATAGTGTCATACTAGTTGTTACGAGTATACTACTATCTCTTTATCAACCAGTGTACAGTGCGGTAGTTCACGGCTGTGGCTACCTCTGTGTCGGCAGTCGGCAGGCAGTCCGTCCATCCATAATTGTATTATTATTATAATATATACCACCTAACTGTGGTATTTTTTTTTCTTTCTTTATACCGTCGTCATAGTGTCATACTAGTTGTTACGAGTATACTACTATCTCTTTATCAACCAGTGTACAGTGCGGTAGTTCACGGCTGTGGCTACCTCTGTGTCGGCAGTCGGCAGGCAGTCCGTCCATCCATAATTGTATTATTATTATAATATATACCACCTAACCGTGGTTTTTTTTTCATTCTTTATACCGTCGTCATAGTGTCATACTAGTTGTTACGAGTATACTACTATCTCTTTATCAACCAGTGTACAGTGCGGTAGTTCACGGCTGTGGCTACCTCTGTGTCGGCAGTCGGCAGGCAGTCCGTCCATCCATAATTGTATTATTATTATAATATATACCACCTAACCGTGGTTTTTTTTTCATTCTTTATACCGTCGTCATAGTGTCATACTAGTTGTTACGAGTATACTACTATCTCTTTATCAACCAGTGTACAGTGCGGTAGTTCACGGCTGTGGCTACCTCTGTGTCGGCAGTCGGCAGGCAGTCCGTCCATCCATAATTGTATTATTATTATAATATATACCACCTAACCGTGGTTTTTTTTTCATTCTTTATACCGTCGTCATAGTGTCATACTAGTTGTTACGAGTATACTACTATCTCTTTATCAACCAGTGTACAGTGCGGTAGTTCACGGCTGTGGCTACCTCTGTGTCGGCAGTCGGCAGGCAGTCCGTCCATCCATAATTGTATTATTATTATAATATATACCACCTAACCGTGGTTTTTTTTTCATTCTTTATACCGTCGTCATAGTGTCATACTAGTTGTTACGAGTATACTACTATCTCTTTATCAACCAGTGTACAGTGCGGTAGTTCACGGCTGTGGCTACCTCTGTGTCGGCAGTCGGCAGGCAGTCCGTCCATCCATAATTGTATTATTATTATAATATATACCACCTAACCGTGGTTTTTTTATACCACCTAACCGTGGCAGTCCGTCCATAATTGTATACTAGTATCCAATCCATCCATCTCCATTGTTTACCTGAGGTGCCTTTTAGTTCTGCCTATAAAATATGGAGAACAAAAAAGTTGAGGTTCCAAAATTAGGGAAAGATCAAGATCCACTTCCACCTCGTGCTGAAGCTGCTGCCACTAGTCATGGCCGAGACGATGAAATGCCAGCAACGTCGTCTGCCAAGGCCGATGCCCAATGTCATAGTACAGAGCATGTCAAATCCAAAACACCAAATATCAGAAAAAAAAGGACTCCAAAACCTAAAATAAAATTGTCGGAGGAGAAGCGTAAACTTGCCAATATGCCATTTACCACACGGAGTGGCAAGGAACGGCTGAGGCCCTGGCCTATGTTCATGGCTAGTGGTTCAGCTTCACATGAGGATGGAAGCACTCAGCCTCTCGCTAGAAAACTGAAAAGACTCAAGCTGGCAAAAGCACCGCAAAGAACTGTGCGTTCTTTGAAATCCCAAATCCACAAGGAGAGTCCAATTGTGTCGTTTGCGATGCCTGACCTTCCCAACACTGGACGTGAAGAGCATGCGCCTTCCACTATTTGCATGCCCCCTGCAAGTGCTGGAAGGAGCACCCGCAGTCCAGTTCCTGATAGTCAGATTGAAGATGTCAGTGTTGAAGTACACCAGGATGAGGAGGATATGGGTGTTGCTGGCGCTGGGGAGGAAATTGACCAGGAGGATTCTGATGGTGAGGTGGTTTGTTTAAGTCAGGCACCCGGGGAGACACCTGTTGTCCGTGGGAGGAATATGGCCGTTGACATGCCAGGTGAAAATACCAAAAAAATCAGCTCTTCGGTGTGGAGGTATTTCACCAGAAATGCGGACAACAGGTGTCAAGCCGTGTGTTCCCTTTGTCAAGCTGTAATAAGTAGGGGTAAGGACGTTAACCACCTCGGAACATCCTCCCTTATACGTCACCTGCAGCGCATTCATAATAAGTCAGTGACAAGTTCAAAAACTTTGGGTGACAGCGGAAGCAGTCCACTGACCAGTAAATCCCTTCCTCTTGTAACCAAGCTCACGCAAACCACCCCACCAACTCCCTCAGTGTCAATTTCCTCCTTCCCCAGGAATGCCAATAGTCCTGCAGGCCATGTCACTGGCAAGTCTGACGAGTCCTCTCCTGCCTGGGATTCCTCCGATGCATCCTTGCGTGTAACGCCTACTGCTGCTGGCGCTGCTGTTGTTGCCGCTGGGAGTCGATGGTCATCCCAGAGGGGAAGTCGTAAGCCCACTTGTACTACTTCCAGTAAGCAATTGACTGTTCAACAGTCCTTTGCGAGGAAGATGAAATATCACAGCAGTCATCCTACTGCAAAGCGGATAACTGAGTCCTTGACAACTATGTTGGTGTTAGACGTGCGTCCGGTATCCGCCGTTAGTTCACAGGGAACTAGACAATTTATTGAGGCAGTGTGCCCCCGTTACCAAATACCATCTAGGTTCCACTTCTCTAGGCAGGCGATACCGAGAATGTACACGGACGTCAGAAAAAGACTCACCAGTCTCCTAAAAAATGCAGTTGTACCCAATGTCCACTTAACCACGGACATGTGGACAAGTGGAGCAGGGCAGGGTCAGGACTATATGACTGTGACAGCCCACTGGGTAGATGTATGGACTCCCGCCGCAAGAACAGCAGCGGCGGCACCAGTAGCAGCATCTCGCAAACGCCAACTCTTTCCTAGGCAGGCTACGCTTTGTATCACCGCTTTCCAGAATACGCACACAGCTGAAAACCTCTTACGGCAACTGAGGAAGATCATCGCGGAATGGCTTACCCCAATTGGACTCTCCTGTGGATTTGTGGCATCGGACAACGCCAGCAATATTGTGTGTGCATTAAATATGGGCAAATTCCAGCACGTCCCATGTTTTGCACATACCTTGAATTTGGTGGTGCAGAATTTTTTTAAAAACGACAGGGGCGTGCAAGAGATGCTGTCGGTGGCCAGAAAAATTGCGGGACACTTTCGGCGTACAGGCACCACGTACAGAAGACTGGAGCACCACCAAAAACTACTGAACCTGCCCTGCCATCATCTGAAGCAAGAAGTGGTAACGAGGTGGAATTCAACCCTCTATATGCTTCAGAGGTTGGAGGAGCAGCAAAAGGCCATTCAAGCCTATACAATTGAGCACGATATAGGAGATGGAATGCACCTGTCTCAAGTGCAGTGGAGAATGATTTCAACGTTGTGCAAGGTTCTGATGCCCTTTGAACTTGCCACACGTGAAGTCAGTTCAGACACTGCCAGCCTGAGTCAGGTCATTCCCCTCATCAGGCTTTTGCAGAAGAAGCTGGAGGCATTGAAGAAGGAGCTAACACGGAGCGATTCCGCTAGGCATGTGGGACTTGTGGATGCAGCCCTTAATTCGCTTAACAAGGATTCACGGGTGGTCAATCTGTTGAAATCAGAGCACTACATTTTGGCCACCGTGCTCGATCCTAGATTTAAAGCCTACCTTGGATCTCTCTTTCCGGCAGACACAGGTCTGCTGGGGTTGAAAGACCTGCTGGTGACAAAATTGTCAAGTCAAGCGGAACGCGACCTGTCAACATCTCCTCCTTCACATTCTCCCGCAACTGGGGGTGCGAGGAAAAGGCTCAGAATTCCGAGCCCACCCGCTGGCGGTGATGCAGGGCAGTCTGGAGCGACTGCTGATGCTGACATCTGGTCCGGACTGAAGGACCTGACAACGATTACGGACATGTCGTCTACTGTCACTGCATATGATTCTCTCAACATTGATAGAATGGTGGAGGATTATATGAGTGACCGCATCCAAGTAGGCACGTCACACAGTCCGTACTTATACTGGCAGGAAAAAGAGGCAATTTGGAGGCCCTTGCACAAACTGGCTTTATTCTACCTAAGTTGCCCTCCCACAAGTGTGTACTCCGAAAGAGTGTTTAGTGCCGCCGCTCACCTTGTCAGCAATCGGCGTACGAGGTTACATCCAGAAAATGTGGAGAAGATGATGTTCATTAAAATGAATTATAATCAATTCCTCCGCGGAGACATTGACCAGCAGCAATTGCCTCCACAAAGTACACAGGGAGCTGAGATGGTGGATTCCAGTGGGGACGAATTGATAATCTGTGAGGAGGGGGATGTACACGGTGATATATCGGAGGGTGAAGATGAGGTGGACATCTTGCCTCTGTAGAGCCAGTTTGTGCAAGGAGAGATTAATTGCTTCTTTTTTGGGGGGGGTCCAAACCAACCCGTCATATCAGTCACAGTCGTGTGGCAGACCCTGTCACTGAAATGATGGGTTGGTTAAAGTGTGCATGTCCTGTTTTGTTTATACAACATAAGGGTGGGTGGGAGGGCCCAAGGATAATTCCATCTTGCACCTCTTTTTTCTTTTCTTTTTCTTTGCATCATGTGCTGATTGGGGAGGGTTTTTTGGAAGGGACATCCTGCGTGACACTGCAGTGCCACTCCTAGATGGGCCCGGTGTTTGTGTCGGCCACTAGGGTCGCTAATCTTACTCACACAGCTACCTCATTGCGCCTCTTTTTTTCTTTGCGTCATGTGCTGTTTGGGGAGGGTTTTTTGGAAGGGACATCCTGCGTGACACTGCAGTGCCACTCCTAGATGTGCCCGGTGTTTGTGTCGGCCACTAGGGTCGCTAATCTTACTCACACAGTCAGCTACCTCATTGCGCCTCTTTTTTTCTTTGCGTCATGTGCTGTTTGGGGAGGGTTTTTTGGAAGGGCCATCCTGCGTGACACTGCAGTGCCACTCCTAGATGTGCCCGGTGTTTGTGTCGGCCACTAGGGTCGCTAATCTTACTCACACAGTCAGCTACCTCATTGCGCCTCTTTTTTTCTTTGCGTCATGTGCTGTTTGGGGAGGGTTTTTTGGAAGGGCCATCCTGCGTGACACTGCAGTGCCACTCCTAGATGGGCCCGGTGTTTGTGTCGGCCACTAGGGTCGCTTATCTTTCTCACACAGCTACCTCATTGCGCCTCTTTTTTTCTTTGCGTCATGTGCTGTTTGGGGAGGGTTTTTTGGAAGGGACATCCTGCGTGACACTGCAGTGCCACTCCTAGATGGGCCCGGTGTTTGTGTCGGCCACTAGGGTCGCTTATCTTTCTCACACAGTCAGCTACCTCATTGCGCCTCTTTTTTTCTTTGCGTCATGTGCTGTTTGGGGAGGGTTTTTTGGAAGGGACATCCTGCGTGACACTGCAGTGCCACTCCTAGATGGGCCCGGTGTTTGTGTCGGCCACTAGGGTCGCTAATCTTACTCACACAGCTACCTCATTGCGCCTCTTTTTTTCTTTGCGTCATGTGCTGTTTGGGGAGGGTTTTTTGGAAGGGACATCCTGCGTGACACTGCAGTGCCACTCCTAGATGGGCCCGGTGTTTGTGTCGGCCACTAGGGTCGCTTATCTTACTCACACAGCGACCTCGGTGCAAATTTTAGGACTAAAAATAATATTGTGAGGTGTGATGTGTTCAGAATAGGCTGAAAATGAGTGTAAATTATGTTTTTTGAGGTTAATAATACTTTGGGATCAAAATTACCCCCAAATTCTATGATTTAAGCTGTTTTTTAGGGTTTTTTGAAAAAAACACCCGAATCCAAAACACACCCGAATCCGACAAAAAAAATTCGGTGAGGTTTTGCCAAAACGCGGTCGAACCCAAAACACGGCCGCGGAACCGAACCCAAAACCAAAACACAAAACCCGAAAAATTTCCGGCGCTCATCTCTACTGACTAGGAGGAGTACTGTTACTGTAGAAGTGTAGAGACTGAGTGGAGAGAGTTTACTAGTGAGGACAGTGCAGTTTACTTTATAATCCGTTCTCTGCCTGAAAAAAGCGATACACAGCACACAGTGACTCAGTCACATACCATATCTGTGTGCACTGCTCAGGCTCAGGCCAGTGTGCTGCATCATCTATTATCTATATATAATATTATATATATATCTGTCTGACTGCTCAGCTCACACAGCTTATAATTGTGGGGGAGACTGGGGAGCACTACTGCAGTGCCAGTTATAGGTTATAGCAGGAGCCAGGAGTACATAATATATTATATAGTGAGTGACCACCAGACACACAGTGCAGTTTATTTAATATATCCGTTCTCTGCCTGAAAAAAGCGATACACACAGTGACTCAGTCAGTCACATACCATATCTGTGTGCACTGCTCAGGCTCAGGCCAGTGTGCTGCATCATCTATATATATTATATATCTGTCTGACTGCTCAGCTCACACAGCTTATAATTGTGGGGGAGACTGGGGAGCACTACTGCAGTGCCAGTTATAGGTTATAGCAGGAGCCAGGAGTACATAATATTATATTAAAATTAAACAGTGCACACTTTTGCTGCAGGAGTGCCACTGCCAGTGTGACTAGTGACCAGTGACCTGACCACCAGTATATATAATATTAGTAGTATACTATCTCTTTATCAACCAGTCTATATTAGCAGCAGACACAGTACAGTGCGGTAGTTCACGGCTGTGGCTACCTCTGTGTCGGCACTCGGCAGCCCGTCCATAATTGTATATACCACCTAACCGTGGTTTTTTTTTCTTTCTTTATACATACATACTAGTTACGAGTATACTATCTCTTTATCAACCAGTCTATATTAGCAGCAGACACAGTACAGTGCGGTAGTTCACGGCTGTGGCTACCTCTGTGTCGGCACTCGGCAGCCCGTCCATAATTGTATATACCACCTAACCGTGGTTTTTTTTTCTTTCTTTATACATACATACTAGTTACGAGTATACTATCTCTTTATCAACCAGTCTATATATTAGCAGCAGACACAGTACAGTGCGGTAGTTCACGGCTGTGGCTACCTCTGTGTCGGCACTCGGCAGCCCGTCCATAATTGTATATACCACCTAACCGTGGTTTTTTTTTCTTTCTTTATACATACATACTAGTTACGAGTATACTATCTCTTTATCAACCAGTCTATATTAGCAGCAGACACAGTACAGTGCGGTAGTTCACGGCTGTGGCTACCTCTGTGTCGGCACTCGGCAGCCCGTCCATAATTGTATATACCACCTAACCGTGGTTTTTTTTTCTTTCTTTATACATACATACTAGTTACGAGTATACTATCTCTTTATCAACCAGTCTATATTAGCAGCAGACACAGTACAGTGCGGTAGTTCACGGCTGTGGCTACCTCTGTGTCGGCACTCGGCAGCCCGTCCATAATTGTATATACCACCTAACCGTGGTTTTTTTTTCTTTCTTTATACATACATACTAGTTACGAGTATACTATCTCTTTATCAACCAGTCTATATATTAGCAGCAGACACAGTACAGTGCGGTAGTTCACGGCTGTGGCTACCTCTGTGTCGGCACTCGGCAGCCCGTCCATAATTGTATATACCACCTAACCGTGGTTTTTTTTTCTTTCTTTATACATACATACTAGTTACGAGTATACTATCTCTTTATCAACCAGTCTATATATTAGCAGCAGACACAGTACAGTGCGGTAGTTCACGGCTGTGGCTACCTCTGTGTCGGCACTCGGCAGCCCGTCCATAATTGTATATACCACCTAACCGTGGTTTTTTTTTCTTTCTTTATACATACATACTAGTTATACTATCTCTTTATCAACCAGTCTATATATTAGCAGCAGACACAGTACAGTGCGGTAGTTCACGGCTGTGGCTACCTCTGTGTCGGCACTCGGCACCCCGTCCATAATTGTATATACCACCTAACCGTGGTTTTTTTTTCTTTCTTTATAGTCATACTAGTTACGAGTATACTATCTCTTTATCAACCAGTCTATATTAGCAGCAGACACAGTACAGTGCGGTAGTTCACGGCTGTGGCTACCTCTGTGTCGGCACTCGGCAGCCCGTCCATAATTGTATATACCACCTAACCGTGGTTTTTTTTTCTTTCTTTATACATACATACTAGTTACGAGTATACTATCTCTTTATCAACCAGTCTATATTAGCAGCAGACACAGTACAGTGCGGTAGTTCACGGCTGTGGCTACCTCTGTGTCGGCACTCGGCAGCCCGTCCATAATTGTATATACCACCTAACCGTGTTTTTTTTTTCTTTCTTTATACATACATACTAGTTACGAGTATACTATCTCTTTATCAACCAGTCTATATATTAGCAGCAGACACAGTACAGTGCGGTAGTTCACGGCTGTGGCTACCTCTGTGTCGGCACTCGGCAGCCCGTCCATAATTGTATATACCACCTAACCGTGGTTTTTTTTTCTTTCTTTATACATACATACTAGTTACGAGTATACTATCTCTTTATCAACCAGTCTATATTAGCAGCAGACACAGTACAGTGCGGTAGTTCACGGCTGTGGCTACCTCTGTGTCGGCACTCGGCAGCCCGTCCATAATTGTATATACCACCTAACCGTGTTTTTTTTTTCTTTCTTTATACATACATACTAGTTACGAGTATACTATCTCTTTATCAACCAGTCTATATATTAGCAGCAGACACAGTACAGTGCGGTAGTTCACGGCTGTGGCTACCTCTGTGTCGGCACTCGGCAGCCCGTCCATAATTGTATATACCACCTAACCGTGGTTTTTTTTTCTTTCTTTATACATACATACTAGTTACGAGTATACTATCTCTTTATCAACCAGTCTATATATTAGCAGCAGACACAGTACAGTGCGGTAGTTCACGGCTGTGGCTACCTCTGTGTCGGCACTCGGCAGCCCGTCCATAATTGTATATACCACCTAACCGTGTTTTTTTTTTCTTTCTTTATACATACATACTAGTTACGAGTATACTATCTCTTTATCAACCAGTCTATATATTAGCAGCAGACACAGTACAGTGCGGTAGTTCACGGCTGTGGCTACCTCTGTGTCGGCACTCGGCAGCCCGTCCATAATTGTATACTAGTATCCAATCCATCCATCTCCATTGTTTACCTGAGGTGCCTTTTAGTTGTGCCTATTAAAATATGGAGAACAAAAATTTTGAGGTTCCAAAATTAGGGAAAGATCAAGATCCACTTCCACCTCGTGCTGAAGCTGCTGCCACTAGTCATGGCCGAGACGATGAAATGCCAGCAACGTCGTCTGCCAAGGCCGATGCCCAATGTCATAGTACAGAGCATGTCAAATCCAAAACACCAAATATCAGTAAAAAAAGGACTCCAAAACCTAAAATAAAATTGTCGGAGGAGAAGCGTAAACTTGACAATATGCCATTTACCACACGGAGTGGCAAGGAACGGCTGAGGCCCTTGCCTATGTTGATGGCTAGTGGTTCAGCTTCACATGAGGATGGAAGCACTCAGCCTCTCGCTAGAAAAATGAAAAGACTCAAGCTGGCAAAAGCAGCACAGCAAAGAACTGTGCATTCTTCGAAATCCCAAATCCACAAGGAGAGTCCAATTGTGTCGGTTGCGATGCCTGACCTTCCCAACACTGGACGTGAAGAGCATGCGCCTTCCACCATTTGCACGCCCCCTGCAAGTGCTGGAAGGAGCACCCGCAGTCCAGTTCCTGATAGTCAGATTGAAGATGTCAGTGTTGAAGTACACCAGGATGAGGAGGATATGGGTGTTGCTGGCGCTGGGGAGGAAATTGACCAGGAGGATTCTGATGGTGAGGTGGTTTGTTTAAGTCAGGCACCCGGGGAGACACCTGTTGTCCGTGGGAGGAATATGGCCGTTGACATGCCAGGTGAAAATACCAAAAAAATCAGCTCTTCGGTGTGGAGGTATTTCACCAGAAATGCGGACAACAGGTGTCAAGCCGTGTGTTCCCTTTGTCAAGCTGTAATAAGTAGGGGTAAGGACGTTAACCACCTCGGAACATCCTCCCTTATACGTCACCTGCAGCGCATTCATAATAAGTCAGTGACAAGTTCAAAAACTTTGGGTGACAGCGGAAGCAGTCCACTGACCAGTAAATCCCTTCCTCTTGTAACCAAGCTCACGCAAACCACCCCACCAACTCCCTCAGTGTCAATTTCCTCCTTCCCCAGGAATGCCAATAGTCCTGCAGGCCATGTCACTGGCAATTCTGACGAGTCCTCTCCTGCCTGGGATTCCTCCGATGCATCCTTGCGTGTAACGCCTACTGCTGCTGGCGCTGCTGTTGTTGCCGCTGGGAGTCGATGGTCATCCCAGAGGGGAAGTCGTAAGCCCACTTGTACTACTTCCAGTAAGCAATTGACTGTTCAACAGTCCTTTGCGAGGAAGATGAAATATCACAGCAGTCATCCTACTGCAAAGCGGATAACTGAGGCCTTGACAACTATGTTGGTGTTAGACGTGCGTCCGGTATCCGCCGTTAGTTCACAGGGAACTAGACAATTTATTGAGGCAGTGTGCCCCCGTTACCAAATACCATCTAGGTTCCACTTCTCTAGGCAGGCGATACCGAGAATGTACACGGACGTCAGAAAAAGACTCACCAGTGTCCTAAAAAATGCAGTTGTACCCAATGTCCACTTAACCACGGACATGTGGACAAGTGGAGCAGGGCAGGGTCAGGACTATATGACTGTGACAGCCCACTGGGTAGATGTATGGACTCCCGCCGCAAGAACAGCAGCGGCGGCACCAGTAGCAGCATCTCGCAAACGCCAACTCTTTCCTAGGCAGGCTACGCTTTGTATCACCGCTTTCCAGAATACGCACACAGCTGAAAACCTCTTACGGCAACTGAGGAAGATCATCGCGGAATGGCTTACCCCAATTGGACTCTCCTGTGGATTTGTGGCATCGGACAACGCCAGCAATATTGTGTGTGCATTAAATATGGGCAAATTCCAGCACGTCCCATGTTTTGCACATACCTTGAATTTGGTGGTGCAGAATTTTTTAAAAAACGACAGGGGCGTGCAAGAGATGCTGTCGGTGGCCAGAAAAATTGCGGGACACTTTCGGCGTACAGGCACCACGTACAGAAGACTGGAGCACCACCAAAAACTACTGAACCTGCCCTGCCATCATCTGAAGCAAGAAGTGGTAACGAGGTGGAATTCAACCCTCTATATGCTTCAGAGGTTGGAGGAGCAGCAAAAGGCCATTCAAGCCTATACAATTGAGCACGATATAGGAGGTGGAATGCACCTGTCTCAAGTGCAGTGGAGAATGATTTCAACGTTGTGCAAGGTTCTGATGCCCTTTGAACTTGCCACACGTGAAGTCAGTTCAGACACTGCCAGCCTGAGTCAGGTCATTCCCCTCATCAGGCTTTTGCAGAAGAAGCTGGAGGCATTGAAGAAGGAGCTAAAAGGGAGCGATACCGCTAGGCATGTGGGACTTGTGGATGCAGCCCTTAATTCGCTTAACAAGGATTCACGGGTGGTCAATCTGTTGAAATCAGAGCACTACATTTTGGCCACCGTGCTCGATCCTAGATTTAAAGCCTACCTTGGATCTCTCTTTCCGGCAGACACAAGTCTGCTGGGGTTGAAAGACCTGCTGGTGACAAAATTGTCAAGTCAAGCGGAACGCGACCTGTCAACATCTCCTCCTTCACATTCTCCCGCAACTGGGGGTGCGAGGAAAAGGCTCAGAATTCCGAGCCCACCCGCTGGCGGTGATGCAGGGCAGTCTGGAGCGACTGCTGATGCTGACATCTGGTCCGGACTGAAGGACCTGACAACGATTACGGACATGTCGTCTACTGTCACTGCATATGATTGTCAAAGTCAGAAAAATATCTCTATACACGTTGCCATATTTGCACCGCACACTGGTCCGCGCTGCGCATGCGTACGCTCTCCCGTGAAGGCGCATACCCGCAATAGCGTGCACCCGCGGGCGCACGGTATGCGTATTTACGGTAGAGTTTATGTAGTCGTAGCGTGCGACTCATTCGTTACACATTTTCATAATTAATGTAGTTTATAGATCATGATCCCTTTAATGGTTCCTGAAAGTTTGGTTAATATAGAACATCCCTGAACGGAGGAATCCCTCTTTGTATTGTACGAAGGGTCTAACAGGAATCATATAGCAGTGTTTGGTACCCATCGGAAGAGTATTTAATTAACAATATTCCGGTGTTGGTTTGGAGCGTATTAATCGCTCGTGCGGATAGTTATGGACATAAGAAGTTTATGTCCATTTCTATTATTTACTCATACTCAGGTATGCGGCGGGAAACCCAGTTTCCCACCCACCTGAGCTGTTGGAAATCGTCACAGCCCACCTGTATGAATCAACCTATGACCTTTTGTTATGATGCGAAGCCGAATTCCTGTGTCCAATGGGCGACAAGATTGTAGGGACCATTGGATTGCATTGTGTGTGGGGCATAAATAGGCAGGCCGACCACATCCAGCTCTCACTCTTCAACGGTTCTCATTGCTGAAAATCGGGTGCTGGATGTCCAGGCGCATGCGATCGTTTCCCCTTGTGCGTAAGTTTTCTCTCCGTAATCATTGTCTTACTGTGAGCCAATTTCTCTCATCTCTCTCCATTTCTCTCTCTCCCTTCTCTTTTCTCTCACATCTCCCCTAGACTAGTATTGTATTGTATTAGATAGTATTGTATTTTGGTTAGGAAGTCTCTGTTATATTGTAGTGTATCATTTGTACTGTTATTCTTTTTACAAGTATATTAGATATAATACAGTTAATAGGCTTTGGACCCTAAACCAGTATCTGTGTATTTTCTATAGTTTTAAGTGTTCACTTGAGCGTCGGTGACGCTCAAGCAGCTTTGTAGTTAGTTAGGTTACACAAGGTTGCACATACACCCTGTATTCACATTAAGGTATTCTGTGTATTTCATTGATAAAAGGTTTAGACATAAAGGTATAGCGTTGTGAGCGTCTGCGTCGCTGGTGATCTCCTCGTGGTCTCGAGCGTACGCTACGCCATAGCGAATCATTACTCTAGACATAACCAATAACGTGCTGTCCTGTGATCACTGGGCCGTGAGCGAACGTGACGCTTGAGCGTCTCGCCTACGGCTGAGCGATCGTTACGCAACTAGCGTACCCTTACGGTACTTCTTAAGTAAACAGCGTACAGTGTTCTTAGACTTCATTAAGGGTTGTTTATACGACAAAAGAATTTAGAATTGTCAATTGGGGACTCGTCCTGTCCTTCTCATATCTGCACTAGGTAGATCAGCAGACATTATCCTCCAGCAAAGGGTGGGAGGTTGTCTCGCAGTGCTGACGGGATAAGCGTCTGCTTCACTTAGATAAAGAGTGCTGAAGGAATCCGGGAACCGGAAGTAAGAACAAAACGCTTGTGTCTTTTAAAACTGTTTATTTTTCTTTTTCTTCTGTCTTGCGTATACACGCACGCATACATATATATCTACATTTCTTTTTCAATTTCATATATCACTATTCCTGTTTGCCAATTTTTATAGTTGATAGAAAGTGCAAGAAGAGATTTGCTGTTATTTCATAGTAGAGGTAATAGTTAAAGTATAGACCAACACACGGCTTGTCTGGGAGATAAGGCAGCCAGTGTGGTGTGCGGTAGATAATCAGGGATCATCTACATTGATAAAAGTAGAAATTGTGTTACGGTGGATCTTTGTTTTGCGTACACGTGTCTCTAACAAAGACTAGCGTACGCAATCCAAAGGCAGACGCACGCAGCGTACATTACGCAACGTAGCGTCAGGTTACGCCCACGTAGCTCAAGTCACGAAAAAGTTGGATTTTAGCGCAAAGCGCTAATTAACGCAAAGGCGATAAATAACGCGACGCGGTAAATAACGCAAATCTATTTTTGGAAAAAAAAAAAAAAAAAAATCTGAAATTTAGTTTAACAGATCCTGCTCCTAATTGGTAACACAGCTGGGCTGAAGAAAATTTCTGCACAGAAATAGATATAGAAACAAAGTGTACATGTGTTGAGTGAGTGTGTTTTTTATCACATAAGTTTATATAACTTAGAGGTTGAACCAAAAGGAAAGTCGGGTACTCGTCAAGGAACATACGTGTAAGTGACATATACGGTGGCTAGGGAGGCATCCCTGGTTAAATAATATTTGAGCATTAGAGTATAGCGGACCATAAGGTAAACAGAACAGGAGGTCATAAGGTAACAGACCAGGAGGTCATAAGGTAACAGACCAGGAGGTCATAAGGTAACAGACCAGGAGGTCATAAGGTAACAGACCAGGAGGTCATAAGGTAACAGGTAAAATAGACAAAGAGGTCCGCTATAAAGGTACAAGAGGCACAACGCCTGGGGTGTTGGTGCAGAACCCATATAGGCCATACAAGCTCATGCTGAAGGAATTCGCAGCCGAAATTTTCGATTCCATTGATCTTTCAGTACATGACAAGTAGTGCTTATGTACTGAACGATTGTACCGCACGTAATTGTGTGCAGTAGTTAGTAATCTGACCTAATACCATTAGAGTAAAGTGGTCACAAACGCTATTTGTACATTCTGACGTGATTTGTGTAATTTTTTATTTTTGGAAGGGAAGTTCGCTGGTCACTCAGGAACTATCTAACAACCCCACCTTTACTGGAAAGAGTAAGTGTCCTGCGGGTAACCCTCATATGTTCCAGTAAACCGAAGGTTCCATAGGGGCCCTGTATCGAGTACGCCAGCACCATATCGGTGTGATCAGGTCGTATTGGTCGAGGTGGGCGAGTGAGTGGGGTACTCGGTAAACCGCCACCGCCGGCCTATTGTGAATAATTTGGTTTGCTGTAAGGGTTCGCTGAAGACCGTGATATAAAGATCACAGGAGTAGTAAGCAACACCTGCAGATTATGGGGGCCAATTGTTCAGGTAGGGGGCGATCAACCTCGGTTCGGGTTGATTCAGAGAACCGACCAGTAGGGTCGGCAAGGTACATCATGTGTGAAAAATACGGAAGTCACACAGAGGTTTTATGTGATGAATGGGAGAGAATGACTGTACAAGACAGGGACAAATTCCCAAGAATAGGTAGCTTCAGCACAGAAGTGTTACAAAATTTAAGGAGGAGGATATGTCTTGTAAAATCAACAAAGAGACGAATTCATCATCATGATTATTTACAGTTATGGCACCAGGAAGGTGAGATACAGAGAGGTTTGGCTCTGGCGGCGGGGGCTGGTCCTAACAGAAAATTGATTGCAACAGCCCCGCCACCACCATATATAGCAGGAGAGAAGTTGATTGCGGAGAGAAACGCACTGGGTTGTAAAACACAAACACTTAGTAACCCTGTAAATGTTAATGATGTTAACCAAGTAACTCATGCAATTATTAACCCGTGCAAGTTGTACCCTGTTTTGAACTTTCCCCAGGAGTGTGATCAAGAAGACGATTCGGCAACAATTTCAGCTCTCTCTCTCGCAGCCACTATAGCAGAGACCACAGTAGGCACAGCAACACCCACGAGATTAGCGAAGGCCCCTAGCGGAGGGATAGGTGAGGTCGTGTCAACGGGTAAGTACGGCACCATGCATTACACTGAAACAATTTCACCACAAGCTGTAGAATCTACACAGAATGAAGTTGTTAGAGTTAATCCAGTTAAGGTGATAGTAGTTCCCAATGGGAAAACGGATGCATCAGGAGCCACACCCGTTAGGAACATTGCCATGTATTGCCCGTTTACTAGAATGGAATTGAGGACTATCGTGTCTGAATTCCCAGACCCCAGAAAAGATTTGGTGGCAAGCCAAAAATACATCAGGGATCTAGGAAACACTTTAGAGCCCAATAATAAGGATTGGCAGATAGTGCTAAGAGCTTGCTTACCTTCCAATGTCGACTCAGTTCAATTCTTGGCTGATTGTGGACTAGACAAAGATATACCACTTACCGATGTATACGACAAGGATAATGTAAAAAGGATAAATTTGCAGCTAAAAGAGTATTTCCCAGCCGTTGTTAAATGGAATAAAATATTTTCCATTAAGCAAAAGGAGTCCGAAACGGCAACAGAATATTTTCACCGGGCACTATTAGAAACGGCAAAATAGAAGACATTAGGACCAACCCAAACCATCAAGAAGTAGCAGTATCTGTACTGATGGATGGTTTAAAGGAAACATTAAAGGCTAGGGTACAGACTACGCAACCATGTTGGCGAGGTCTGTCAGTGTCCACCTTGAGAGAGGCTGCTATTGATCACGACAGAAACATCACCAGGCACAGAGAGTCGCAAAGTGATAAGTTAATGTCAGTAAGTATACAGGCGCTGACTACAAAGCAGCCTGCGTATGTACCATCGAATCCTGTAAGTAAGTCAACTGTAATAACTTGTTATTCCTGTAACAGACCGGGACACTATGCACGAGAATGTAGAGTAAGAAATGTACCAAAATCATACCAACCCCCTAGACAACGACACAACACAAGACATTGGGATCAGGATCCACAGAGGCGGAGTTATGAGCCACATACAGGGGAAACAAAAAGATACCCCCCGAACAGAGATTGGCATGCCTCTGGTAGTTCCCAGCTAACCCCCTCACAAGTAGTTGCTGCCAGCGGGATTCAGGGAGGTCAGCATACCCACTAGGGGTGTGGCCATACCTGTAATCTGCAGCCAGTAAAATTGATTGCCAGTCTTGGAAGTGAACCAGAAATCGCAATCAATGTAGCTGGTAAAACTTTAAACTTTCTTGTAGACACAGGGGCGGCCAAGTCAGTGATAAATTCGACAGTGGGCATGAGAACCACTGGTAGGACAATTCCAGCCATGGGAGTAACAGGAGTAGTCCAGCACTACCCTGTTAGCAAACCAGCCGAGATTACAATAGGGCCTTTGCATACCAAGCATTCCTTTTTGCTGGCTGCATCTGCACCAACTAATCTCCTGGGTAGAGACTTACTATGTAAAATGGGTTGCGTCATTTATTGTACTCCTGAAGGTGTATTCTTGGACATTCCTGAGAATCACGCTCAGGAGGTACGAGACATGTTAGACTCCCCATCAAAATTAATGTCACATTCCATTATGACAAATAGGCATCCATCCCAAGTAGAAGAGATGACATCTCAGATACCAGAGTCACTTTGGACAAAAGATGGACAGGATACTGGATTAATGGCAAACGTAGCTCCAGTAGTTGTACAAGTAAAAGATGGTAGGATAGCTCCAAAAATCCCACAGTATCCTCTGAAGCCAGAGGTGGAGTTAGGAGTTTTCCCAGTAATAGAGCGCTTGCTGCAACAGGGCATTCTGGTAAGAACGTCCAGCACAGCAAATAGTCCCATCTTCCCTGTTAAAAAGAGTGGGGGGAGGGGTTACAGGTTAGTGCAGGATCTAAGGGGGATTAACAAAATAGTTGAGAGTCAGTTCCCCGTAGTGCCTAATCCAGCTGTCATCCTAATGCAAATTCCTCCCACTGCCAAATTTTTCACTGTTATTGACCTCTGCTCCGCTTTCTTTTCGGTACCTCTGCATCCTGACAGCCAATATTTGTTTGCATTCACATACAGAGGAGTCCAATACACGTGGACTCGGTTACCCCAAGGTTTCATAGATAGTCCAAGTATATTTTCTCAGGCTTTGCATGATTGTTTACAGTCTTTCCAACCAGAGAGTGGATCAGTATTGATACAGTACGTGGACGATTTACTGCTGTGTTCAGATTCACTGGAAGCCTCTCTGAAGGATACGAAACAGCTCCTGTTTCATCTTTCAGACACAGGTCACAAGGTTTCCAAAGACAAGTTACAATTATGCCAAACTAAGGTAAAATATTTGGGACACTGTCTAACACAAGGACTGAGACACCTGACCGCTGATAGAATCCAAGCCATTAGAGACATGACACTGCCACAAACCCAGCAACAGATCAGGACGTTTTTAGGAATGTGTGGGTATTGCCGTAATTGGATCCCAGGGTTTTCCATATTGGCGTTACCTCTGCAGGAAATGGTCTCCTCAAACAAACCTGATAGGATTTCGCATACTGACGAATCCGAAACAGCATTTGAGAGACTCAAACAGTGCCTAACGCAGGCGCCAGCACTAGGTATGCCAGACTATGGGAATCCCTTTGAACTATACGGAACAGAAAGTGCTGGTTGCGCAGCAGGTGTACTAACCCAAAAACACGGTGATGCCAGCAGGCCAGTTGCATACTACAGCGCTCAGCTAGATACGGTAGCGCGGTCCCTCCCCACATGCTTGCGAAGCGTTGCTGCGATAGCATTGCTAGTGACAAAAAGCGAAGATGTCGTGCTAGGCCACAACCTCACAATCCATACACCACATGCAGTATCAGCCTTATTGAATTCTGCCCAAACCAGACACGTCTCATCAGCAAGGTTTACAAGATGGGAATTGGCACTAATGGCCCCAGTAAACATCACCATAAGGAGATGCAGCGCATTAAATCCTGCAACATATCTCCCAGGTGTGCCTGGTCAGGCACAAAGGGTGGAAGGTGAGAGTGATGGGGAAGGAGGATTTAATACAAAGGAAGATACACATGATTGTATGGAATATTTGACCCAAAATTTTACCGCAAGGCCTGACATCAGTGACAATCCACTGGAAGATGCAGAACTCACGTTCTACACTGACGGTAGTTGTCATAGACAGTCAGACTCGGGAGACTTGTGTACGGGATACGCAGTCGTAAATGACCAAGACACCATAGAAGCGGAACCGCTAGGTCCACCTCACTCAGCCCAGGTTGCTGAACTGGTCGCCCTAACCAGAGCATGTGAATTGGCTAAGGGTAAGTCAGCCAATATCTACACCGATTCTAGATACGCCTTCGGGGTAGTACATGATTTCGGAGCCCTATGGCGCCTCAGAAATTTCATGACGGCAGCTGGTACACCGATAGCGCATGCAGCTTATATAAAAAGGCTTCTAACAGCGATACAGGAACCCGACAGAGTGGCTGTTATCAAATGTAAAGCACATACATATAGTCAAGACCCAGTATCCCTTGGTAACAGCCGAGCAGACGAAGCCGCAAAGCTTGCAGCTGCTACCCCCATACAGACAGACACCACACAACTGATGGTATTTAATACCATCAACACACAAAAGTTGTGTGAGATGCAGAATTTGTGTTCCACACAGGAAAGAGCAGTCTGGAAGGCAAAAGGATATGGCCAGGAGTCCTCAGGGCTCTGGACGGATGGACATGGTAAACCAGTGGCCCCCAGAGCATATCTTCCATGTCTGGCTGAAGCAGCTCACGGGCTGACTCATCTAGGCAAGGAGGGGATGTGCAAATTGGTAAGAGCATACTGGTGCGCCCCAGGATTCTCCTCTCATGCGAGTAAAAGAGCAATGTCATGCCTTACCTGTCTGAGAAAGAATATTGGAAAGGCAATACCTACAGAACCATCCCATATCCCACCTGCCGGCGGCCCTTTTCAGGTAATACAAATTGACTTCATTCAATTACCCCCATGTCGAAATTTGAAATATGTACTTGTTTGTATAGATGTTTTCTCAAATTGGGTCGAAGCTTTTCCAGCAGCCACAAATACCGCTATGTTTACAGCTAAGAAAATTGTGCAGGAATTTGTATGTAGATATGGTATCCCTAGAATCATTGAAAGTGATAGGGGTACCCATTTTACCGGTGATGTCTTTCAAGGAATGTGTAAGTTGATGGGAATTGATAGCAAGCTGCACACTCCGTACCGTCCACAGGCGAGTGCGAAGGTCGAAAGAGTGAACAGCACTATTAAAAATAAATTGAGTAAAGTAATGGCAGAGACAGGATTGACGTGGCCAGAAGCTTTACCCATTGTTTTGTATAGCATCAGAACCACTCCCAGGTCCCCTCTTAATCTGTCCCCTTTTGAAATCTTGTTTGGTCGACAACCGCATGTCATGATTAACCCTCAGGATGATTTGAAATGTAACAATGAAGTAACTGTAAAATACTTGATTAACATGAGCAAGCAGTTGAGGAATCAAAATGATAATCTGAAGTTGGTGATTCCTGATTTACCAGGTAGTAATTGTCATGACATTGAACCTGGGGATTATGTAATGATACGAAATTTTCTACGCTCAGGTTGTCTTATTGATAGATGGGAAGGACCATACCAGGTCTTATTGACTAGCACCACAGCATTGAAGGTTGCTGAGAGAGAGACTTGGGTCCATTCATCCCACTGCAAGAAGGTTGCTGATCCAGAGAAGTCCCGTGATAAGGAACAGACGGTAGAGGTTGTATCACTGGAGTGTCTGTTCCAGGAGGACTGAGGCGGCACCTGAGCCTTGAAGACCGAAAGCAGTTGTCGACTCCCTTCTCCCCTTTATTGTTTTTTTTCCACTTCCCATCCCCTCTCCCTTGAAATTTCTTTTTCCCCCTTCTCATACTTCTCCATTTCCTCCTCAAAGATGGACTTGCCCCAAGAGACTGTGATCCGAATTTTCCTGTTGACCATGATGTTGACCAGAGCAGTCTGTTCTGGCGAGAGTACCATAGAGGTCGAAAGAGGTTCTGGAATGGGTTCCGATTATGATGATGAAGGCGTAGTTTTCCAAGATCAACCAAACCAACAAGCAAAGGCGAGTATCAGAAAACGATCCGATAGAAGAAATTGTGATGGATTGTTAGCTGAAGAAAACTGTATCTGTAGGCTTTGTGACAATTTGATTGAAGATGGATGCATAAAGAAATGCCAATCCAGTTTTAATATCCATATGGACCGGCATCCATTGAGTGACTATCACTCCTTAGTGGGTAACGTACTAAACCAAACAGATTGTTGGGTATGCTCTCAAGTACCTCAGGGTCATAGCAAATCAGGGCTAGTACCATTTCCTTTAACGTTAGGGGAGGTACTTGAGCTAAGTGGTGGGAGACCGGTGGACCGGAGGTTTAACATCTCCAGCCCTCCTAGTTTGAAGCTCCACCAATACCATGTGGATAGGTCCCTCTTATGTTTTAATATCTCCAATCCCCGTAAGCCGGGAAATTGGGAAGTGTCATGGAGCAACCTTACCATGACCTTTTCGCATAGAGCAGATAGAATGCCTACAGATACAGAGCTTGTACGCCACATAGCCAGTAGAGGAAAATCTTTCCGGTATCGATATACCTTAGGAAATAGGATTACTAGAGTTGGAGAGGTATCACCCGGATACTGTGCACATATCGTACAAACTGATACGTGCATTAAACAGATGGAAGAATTAGGGTCAGGAGAGTTCACCTGGAAGGTGTGTAACATGGTAATGTCCTTCTCCGTCCCATATGTTCTCCCCGATGATGCATATTTCATATGCGGGAGAAAGGCGTACAAGTGGCTTGCCCCAAACTCTGAAGGATTGTGTTATATTGGAAAAGTATTGCCTGAAGTGATGACTGTAACACATGACAAAATGAAGGACATACACCGTGGTGCCCAAGCTCCTTATACTCACACTCATTACGAGCACCGAGTTAAAAGACAACTGTCAGAAAGGTTAGAGCATCCGGCCTCTGATCTTATCCATGAATCCACCGGGATTCAGGTTCTGGTAGCGTTAGATTTCACTCGCACCGCTCGAGGAGTGATGAATTATAGATACATTTCCGCACTCGCCAATTTGTTAGATAATATCACTGAAATGTATGATGACACGTTTAGATACACTGGAAGAGAACTTCAGGCCTACAAAACAGAACTAGTTCAGCATAGAATGGTTCTTAATTATCTTACAGCAGTAACAGGCGGATATTGTGTTACATTGGCAACACAGTACGGCATAAAGTGTTGCACGTATATCACAAATAGCACCGAGGATCCGGTAGAGGTCATAGACCAAAAGATGGACGACATTCTCCAATTGAAGTGGGAATTTCGTCGAAAACACAATCTCACCCTTGCTGCTGTAGGTAATGAGCTGACTGGTTGGGTGTCATGGTTGAACCCGCGAAATTGGTTCTCCGGTTTAGGAGACTGGGCTCAAGGAGTCATAATGGATGTTGGAAAGTTTCTACTATGTATCTTGGGTGTTGTTATATCCATTGGATTGATATTTAGATGCGGGCAGGCTTTAATGAGGTGCAAACAAAGTACAAAAGTGATGAGCTTGAGGAGTGAGGAAACCGTAATTAACCTGGATTTGATTTATGACCCAATGATAGAAACCAGGATGTGATGAAAATGCGATTATACGGTCCGTTTCTTTCACCTGTTTTTCTGCTTTTCTCCAAGATAACAAGACCCCTTTTGGACGAGGAAGTTGATGAGACACTATACAGACAACAGACAAGCACCAAAGATGAAGTTTTGACCACTTGAGAAATGGACACTTGATGAACTTTGCCATGGATCCCCAGTTTCCCTAGTATTTTTAAACTCACGCTAGCCCAACATTTTTTGTAAATCTGATGGCACTGACAAAGCTTGTTGCTCATGCCTAAGGAGCAAAACAGCGCAAAGAAGACGACTTTCAACTGATACCGAACAAAACTTCGACGACAGATGTACATTTACCTGACATAGAATATCATTGCATTTTCCATAAGTGTTCTTCATCTTCATCTCTACAACCCTCAGGTAATAACACACATAGTATAGGGAATACAGGCACAGATATCAACAATCACATATTCCCCCATTCATGTATCATCAACTAAAATGTGCTCCCCATTTTGTTCAAAAATCCGAAAAGAGCTCGGTAAAGTTTGACAGCCCATCCACAGACCTGTACCGCAGGATAAGAAGGAATTCAAATGTATACTTCGCAATACCTCGAAGCTTGATTTACAACACGTACGGCACGATGATACATGACCCCCCCAAACATGGACTCATACACACATGCTTCTGCTATCTCACTAGGTCATACCCTCTTCACACCTACTCCTCTCTCCTCCCCTACCCAACCATGGAAATGAATTAACCCCTGACATATATTTTTCTCCTTTTGAAATGTTTTAGAAGGTGGCAGTTATTATTGACTGCCAAAGGGTGGACTGTCAAAGTCAGAAAAATATTTCTATACACGTTGCCATATTTGCACCGCACACTGGTCCGCGCTGCGCATGCGTACGCTCTCCCGTGAAGGCGCATACCCGCAATAGCGTGCACCCGCGGGCGCACGGTATGCGTATTTACGGTAGAGTTTATGTAGTCGTAGCGTGCGACTCATTCGTTACACATTTTCATAATTAATGTAGTTTATAGATCATGATCCCTTTAATGGTTCCTGAAAGTTTGGTTAATATAGAACATCCCTGAACGGAGGAATCCCTCTTTGTATTGTACGAAGGGTCTAACAGGAATCATATAGCAGTGTTTGGTACCCATCGGAAGAGTATTTAATTAACAATATTCCGGTGTTGGTTTGGAGCGTATTAATCGCTCGTGCGGATAGTTATGGACATAAGAAGTTTATGTCCATTTCTATTATTTACTCATACTCAGGTATGCGGCGGGAAACCCAGTTTCCCACCCACCTGAGCTGTTGGAAATCGTCACAGCCCACCTGTATGAATCAACCTATGACCTTTTGTTATGATGCGAAGCCGAATTCCTGTGTCCAATGGGTGACAAGATTGTAGGGACCATTGGATTGCATTGTGTGTGGGGCATAAATAGGCAGGCCGACCACATCCAGCTCTCACTCTTCAACGGTTCTCATTGCTGAAAATCGGGTGCTGGATGTCCAGGCGCATGCGATCGTTTCCCCTTGTGCGTAAGTTTTCTCTCCGTAATCATTGTCTTACTGTGAGCCAATTTCTCTCATCTCTCTCCATTTCTCTCTCTCCCTTCTCTTTTCTCTCACATCTCCCCTAGACTAGTATTGTATTGTATTAGATAGTATTGTATTTTGGTTAGGAAGTCTCTGTTATATTGTAGTGTATCATTTGTACTGTTATTCTTTTTACAAGTATATTAGATATAATACAGTTAATAGGCTTTGGACCCTAAACCAGTATCTGTGTATTTTCTATAGTTTTAAGTGTTCACTTGAGCGTCGGTGACGCTCAAGCAGCTTTGTAGTTAGTTAGGTTACACAAGGTTGCACATACACCCTGTATTCACATTAAGGTATTCTGTGTATTTCATTGATAAAAGGTTTAGACATAAAGGTATAGCGTTGTGAGCGTCTGCGTCGCTGGTGATCTCCTCGTGGTCTCGAGCGTACGCTACGCCATAGCGAATCATTACTCTAGACATAACCAATAACGTGCTGTCCTGTGATCACTGGGCCGTGAGCGAACGTGACGCTTGAGCGTCTCGCCTACGGCTGAGCGATCGTTACGCAACTAGCGTACCCTTACGGTACTTCTTAAGTAAACAGCGTACAGTGTTCTTAGACTTCATTAAGGGTTGTTTATACGACAAAAGAATTTAGAATTGTCATGATTCTCTCAACATTGATAGAATGGTGGAGGATTATATGAGTGACCGCATCCAAGTAGGCACGTCACACAGTCCGTACTTATACTGGCAGGAAAAAGAGGCAATTTGGAGGCCCTTGCACAAACTGGCTTTATTCTACCTAAGTTGCCCTCCCACAAGTGTGTACTCCGAAAGAGTGTTTAGTGCCGCCGCTCACCTTGTCAGCAATCGGCGTACGAGGTTACATCCAGAAAATGTGGAGAAGATGATGTTCATTAAAATGAATTATAATCAATTCCTCCGCGGAGACATTGACCAGCAGCAATTGCCTCCACAAAGTACACAGGGAGCTGAGATGGTGGATTCCAGTGGGGACGAATTGATAATCTGTGAGGAGGGGGATGTACACGGTGATATATCGGAGGGTGAAGATGAGGTGGACATCTTGCCTCTGTAGAGCCAGTTTGTGCAAGGAGAGATTAATTGCTTCTTTTTTGGGGGGGGTCCAAACCAACCCGTCATATCAGTCACAGTCGTGTGGCAGACCCTGTCACTGAAATGATGGGTTGGTTAAAGTGTGCATGTCCTGTTTTGTTTATACAACATAAGGGTGGGTGGGAGGGCCCAAGGACAATTCCATCTTGCACCTCTTTTTTCTTTTCTTTTTCTTTGCATCATGTGCTGATTGGGGAGGGTTTTTTGGAAGGGACATCCTGCGTGACACTGCAGTGCCACTCCTAGATGGGCCCGGTGTTTGTGTCGGCCACTAGGGTCGCTAATCTTACTCACACAGTCAGCTACCTCATTGCGCCTCTTTTTTTCTTTGCGTCATGTGCTGTTTGGGGAGGGTTTTTTGGAAGGGACATCCTGCGTGACACTGCAGTGCCACTCCTAGATGGGCCCGGTGTTTGTGTCGGCCACTAGGGTCGCTAATCTTACTCACACAGCTACCTCATTGCGCCTCTTTTTTTCTTTGCGTCATGTGCTGTTTGGGGAGGGTTTTTTGGAAGGGACATCCTGCGTGACACTGCAGTGCCACTCCTAGATGGGCCCGGTGTTTGTGTCGGCCACTAGGGTCGCTAATCTTACTCACACAGCTACCTCATTGCGCCTCTTTTTTTCTTTGCGTCATGTGCTGTTTGGGGAGGGTTTTTTGGAAGGGCCATCCTGCGTGACACTGCAGTGCCACTCCTAGATGGGCCCGGTGTTTGTGTCGGCCACTAGGGTCGCTAATCTTACTCACACAGCTACCTCATTGCGCCTCTTTTTTTCTTTGCGTCATGTGCTGTTTGGGGAGGGTTTTTTGGAAGGGACATCCTGCGTGACACTGCAGTGCCACTCCTAGATGGGCCCGGTGTTTGTGTCGGCCACTAGGGTCGCTTATCTTACTCACACAGCGACCTCGGTGCAAATTTTAGGACTAAAAATAATATTGTGAGGTGTGAGGTATTCAGAATAGACTGAAAATGAGTGTAAATTATGGTTTTTGAGGTTAATAATACTTTGGGATCAAAATGACCCCCAAATTCTATGATTTAAGCTGTTTTTTAGTGTTTTTTGAAAAAAAACACCCGAATCCAAAACACACCCGAATCCGACAAAAAAAATTCGGTGAGGTTTTGCCAAAACGCGTTCGAACCCAAAACACGGCCGCGGAACCGAACCCAAAACCAAAACACAAAACCCGAAAAATTTCAGGCGCTCATCTCTAGTACGTCGGTGTATGTCCATTTGTCAGCGCGTGTATATATAGATGCAGGTGCTTGTATGTTGGTGTATGTCCAGGTGTCAGCATGTGTATGTATAGATGCAGGTGTGGGAATGTTGGTGTATGTCCAGGTGTCAGGGCGTGTATGTATGGATATTAGGTGTGGGTACATCAGTGTATGTCCAGGTGTTAGCGCATGTATGTATAGATGCAGGATAATAATCACACAGCGTGCCCCCCACCAACCACAAACCTCCCCCACCCCCCTGTATGACATAAACACCGCTAATTCCACTTACACACAATAATTTCAGTTTGCGACCAGGAGCCGGCAATGTATGTGCACCCAAATGAAGCCACTGTACATGCCCTGCAGGCTGCTATGTACTGCACAGGTGCAACAAATGTAAATGCCCTATCTTTAAAATGGGGCATATTTTACTAAATTAAAAAAACCTGTAACTTTCTGTAAAACCTTAACCCCAAAAGGCACTACACTAACATCGGGGTGTAGAGTTGGATCTTGATCCAAGGCACCAACAGGCTAAAGCTTTGACTGTTCCCAGGATGCCTTGCACCGCCTCATCTATAACCCTGCCCAGTGGCGTAACTAGACCTTTGTGGGCCCCATAGCAAAATTCTGAATGGGCCCACCAGCACTCAACAAGAATGAGTGGCGTTTGGGGTCAGAAAAGTAGAGGGGAAGGGGTCTGACAGAGTAGGGGGCAGGACATGAATGAATAGAAACTGAGGTGTCCATTATATAAAGAAATACAGTATGTGTGTCTGTGTGTATATCACACACACACACACACACATATAAGGGAAATTCAAATGTCCTCAATTATTGCGCCCATTACACTCTGGTTTAGGTGCACAAAGCACCTAAACCTGAATAAAGTAATGGGCGCGATCATGAAAAGACACCGTTTGGTTGCCCAAATGGGTCTCTTTGCACACATTTCAGCTTGTTTCCCCTGGGGGTAGCGAGCTGAAATAAACATGTCGCACCCGTTGGCAGCAACATTAGAATAGCTGCTGACGGGCACGATTGAGGGAGGAAAGGGACATTTGAATCCAGCCCATAGATGCAATGTGAATATGTAATTTGTACCTTCCTATCTTAAAATATATATAGTAGTGTTTACACTAGAGGTCTTTCCGAACCCCCTAATCCTAACATTGTAATTTGCTTTAGGGCGCACCTCCAATTAGTCTAGTGTTTCCTATTTTCACATTAAATACTTTCTTGCATTGGTTGGTTAAAGATTAGATCGTATATTTTTCTAGATATAGCTGTGCATAGTCTACAAGGCTACATGCTTCTCCCCTAACTAGAGATGTGCAGCGGGCATTTTTCGTGTTTCATGTTTTGGTTTTGGTTTCGGATCCGCAGTTGTGTTTTGGATACGGACGCGTTTTGGCAAAACCACCCTTTCGGGTTTTGTATTCGGGTGATTTTTTTTTAAAACCTCAAACAGCTAAAATCATAGAATTTGGGGGTAATTTTGATCCTATAGTATTAAGCTCAATAACCATAATTTCTACTCCTTTCCAGTCTATTCTGAACACCTCACACCTCCCAATATTATTTTTAGTCCTAAAATTTGCACCAAGGTCCCTGGATGACTAAGCTAAGCGACCCAAGTGGGCAGCACAAACACCTGGCCCATCTAGGAGTGGCACTGCAGTGTCAGACAGGATGGCACTTAAAAAAATAGCCCCAAACAGCACATGATGCAAAGATAAATAAAAAAGAGGCGCAAGATGAAATTGTAGTGTGTCTCTCCTGCTCAGTGTCAGTTCTCAGTAGTATCCTCATCAGTGCTCAGTATCACTGCTCATTGTCTTGTGCTGCAATGTGGTGCTCAGTATACTAGAGTACATTACTAATAGTCCAGTGCTGCATCTTGCTGCTCAGTGTCAGTTCTAGTATCCTCATCAGTGCTCAGTATCACTGCTCATTGTCTTGTGCTGCATTGTGGTGCTCAGTATACTACAGAACATTACTAATAGTCCAGTGCTGCATCTGGCTGCTCAGTGTCAGTTCTAGTAATCTCATCAGTGCTCCGTATCACTGCTCATTGTCTTGTGGTGCTCAGTATACTACAGTACATTACTAATACTCCAGTGTCTTGTGCCGCATATGGCTGCTGTAGGGTGCTGTGGTAGTGTCCTGTCACTGTGCATATGTCATCATTCCAGTCACAGTGATATCTGGTATCTATCTAGTGGTATCTAATTCCAGACATTACCACCGTCTAATTCCAGATATATTACTGGCATATAATTCCACACATTAAAAAATGGAGAACAAAAAGGTGGAAGGTAAAATAGGGAAAGATCAAGATCCACTTCCACCTAGTGCTGAAGCTGCTGCCACTAGTCAAGGCAGAGACAATTCAATGCCATCAACATTATGTAATGATTATACGATACATTATATATCATATCATTGTATGGTTGTAAAATACAACTTAAAAACTTTAATGAATAAATACATAAAGTAGCTTTTATGTAACCTTTTTAAACCTATTAGCATAGACCGAATCTCATCGTGTGTATAGGCCTTTAGTTCAACAACAGCATGGGACCAGTTAGTGTGTTTTGACCACTGCACAGCACCTGGTGTTATATAGTAAGCACCACTATGGCATAGTATACAGCATTATGGGCCTGATATGAGTGTGACCAGCGGTGATGTGGAATGCAGTAGGAGGTGCTGTTTAGCAAGCACCACTTCTATATTCACCATGCAGTATATTGTGTGAATATAGAAGTGTTGGCTGTGTTATGTATTAGAGTAATTATTGCAGCTCCCAGCTAAAATTGCAACAATGTAATTTAGTGACAAGCTGCAGAGATTAACCCTTTCTGTGGCTGCTGCACAACCTCTATTCATATCGCTGAATTCAATTAGGGAGATGTTCTCACCCCGCGAGCAAGCGCAGGTATATGCCACACTTAAATGTATGGGTATGGTCTCCATAAAATGAGCGTAGCCTTGCAGGCAAAGACTACCTTACACCCTAGTTCTTGACCCTGCACCAACAGACCTCGGCCACCACAGGGAAAAAAGTACAGTAATTTCCACCATGTTAAGCCCCACACATTAATGCCCTTTGGAACATATTATGTCACTCACCACAATATCTGTGATACACTATGCCCTACAGTAAAGCTTCTAATTACTTTTACAAAAACTGCTCAACGCCAAGAGTTTCACGTGCTGGGTGTCATGCTCATTGCCAGGGGTTTCACTCTCTGGGTGTCATGCTCATTGCCAGGGGGAACGCAGTAGGAGGTGTTATATAGTAAGCACCACTATGGCATAGTATATAGCATTATATATATTGTGAGCACTGGTGATGTTGAGTGCAGTAGAGCTGCTGCTGGGTAATTACAATTTACTACAACCACCAATATATTCTGCTGCACTATATATATGCAAAGCTAATTCTGCTGGGTAATTACAATTGACTACAACCACCAATATATTCTGCTGCACTATATCTATATTTGCAAAGCTAATTCTGCTGGGTAATTACAATTGACTACAACCACCAATATATTCTGCTGCACTATATCTATATATGCAAAGCTAATTCTGCTGAGTAATTACAATTGACTACAACCACCAATATATTCTGCTGCACTATATCTATATATGCAAAGCTAATTCTGCTGGGTAATGCAAATTGAAACATTATTGCATAGTATGTGATTTTTAAGTACTTTTTTAAAGTTTTGAATGATATAGACCCAGTTTAATCTTTGTGGAATGCCTGGTTGTTGTTTTTAAGGTAATTTATTGCCTGGCATTTGAGGTGGGGGGGGGGTTTGGTTACAGATTTCAATTATTGGTTTTACTTGTAATAGTCTTCTACTTAAGTCCAATGGTGTAGGCTGTGCAAAGCCGTTTGGCTGTGCATTTATTGATCTAAGCGTGCATTTTTATCAAAGCGTGATAAAATTGACACATAACAGCAGTGTTCAATCAGCATTAATTTATCTTCAACTGATATCAATTGTGAATTGACGTTTCTTCTCTTCTTGTCACCTACAGGTAATTACAATTGACTACAACCACCAATATATTCTGCTGCACTATATCTATATATGCAAAGCTAATTCTGCTGGGTTATGCAAATTGAAACATTATTGCATAGTATGTGATTTTGAAGTACTTTTTTAAAGTTTTGAATGATATAGACCCAGTTTAATCTTTGTGGAATGCCTGGTTGTTGTTTTTAAGGTAATTTATTGCCTGGCATTTGAGGGGGTGGGGTGTGGTTACAGATTTCAATTATTGGTTTCACTTGTAATAGTCTTCTACTTAAGTCCAATGGTGTAGGCTGTGCAAAGCCGTTTGGCTGTGCATTTATTGATCTAAGCGTGCATTTTTATCAAAGCGTGATAAAATTGACACATAACAGCAGTGTTCAATCAGCATTAATTTATCTTCAACTGATATCAATTGTGAATTGACGTTTCTTCTCTTCTTGTCACCTACAGGTAATTACAATTGACTACAACCACCAATATATTCTGCTGCACTATATCTATATATGCAAAGCTAATTCTGCTGGGTTATGCAAATTGAAACATTATTGCATAGTATGTGATTTTGAAGTACTTTTTTAAAGTTTTGAATGATATAGACCCAGTTTAATCTTTGTGGGATGCCTGGTTGTTGTTTTTAAGGTAATTTATTGCCTGGCATTTGAGGGGGTGGGGTGTGGTTACAGATTTCAATTATTGGTTTCACTTGTAATAGTCTTCTACTTAAGTCCAATGGTGTAGGCTGTGCAAAGCCGTTTGGCTGTGCATTTATTGATCTAAGCATGCATTTTTATCAAAGCGTGATAAAATTGACACATAACAGCAGTGTTCAATCAGCATTAATTTATCTTCAGCTGATATCGATTGTGAATTGACGTTTCTTCTCTTCTTGTCACCTCCAGGTAATTACAATTGACTACAACCACCAATATATTCTGCTGCACTATATCTATATATGCAAAGCTAATTCTGCTGGGTAATGCAAATTGAAACATTATTGCATAGTATGTGATTTTGAAGTACTTTTTTAAAGTTTTGAATGATATAGACCCAGTTTAATCTTTGTGGAATGCCTGGTTGTTGTTTTTAAGGTAATTTATTGCCTGGCATTTGAGGGGGTGGGGTGTGGTTACAGATTTCAATTATTGGTTTCACTTGTAATAGTCTTCTACTTAAGTCCAATGGTGTAGGCCAGGCATGTCCAAACTGTGGCCCTCCAGCTGTTGAGAAACTACACATCCCAGCATGCAACTTTTGCATTCTCTGACAGAAAAACTGTGTCAGGGCATGCTGGGATATGTAGTTTCACAACAGCTGGAGGGCCGCAGTTTGGACTTGCCTGGTGTAGGCTGTGCAAAGCCATTTGGCTGTGCATTTATTGATCTAAGCGTGCATTTTTATCAAAGCGTGATAAAATTGACACATAACAGCAGTGTTCAATCAGCGTTCAATCGAAGTGAAAAAGAAGGAAAACAGAAGCACACCAATCTAACAAAACAAAGAAAACTGAAGAACTAATAACAAATGTGAGTCACTTACTCCTCAGATCACTCACCTCCTGATTGTTGCATCTGATTACATAGCACAGAACTACCTTACTTGGACATTTCATAAACCATCCATTTCACCTACAAATGCCTGTATCTGTATTATTGTAATTTTGTTTTTTAAGCACAGCTGCACCAATGCAATTTTACCTGCAAACACTTAAAACATCTAACATAATTACCATTGCTTCTTAAACCTCTCACAATCCTTTAATTTCTTACACTCCAAATACATTTCTGCACCCACTTTATCTACGCTTTTGACTCATTTCATACTAAATCTACACCCCTTGAGCCTACACTGCTTTTCTCACCTGCATTTCTGCAATTCTTCTGCTCGGATTGCCTTACAGTCTCCTCTCCTACTTCCACTACTTCAACCTATTTACCTACTTAACACTATGTCAAGGTTTTCTTATACTCCCCACATCACTCAGTGTCTACCTAATAATGTATCTTTATCCTTCCCCCACTAGTCTCCTCCACCTCCTCCTCTCTCCCCTCCTCTGTCTCCCCTCCATCCCTCTGTTTCCTTCCCCCACCTTTCCTGTTACCCCACTTTCATTCACCTCTGCCCCATGGTCCTGCTACCCCACAACTCAGCCCTGCTCCCTCTCTCCCTTCCCTGTCACCTCCCCACACCCCCATCCACATCACACTGACCTCCCTCCCTGCCCACCTCCTGCAGTTTCCCCTCCTAGCTCAGGCACCCGTACCATCACTACTCTCTCATCATCCCTGCCCTCAAAGTTAATCCCACCTCATCGCTACAGCAACCCTGAAAATCTAATTCACATCTCTCCCACAAACTCATACCCCCTATCCTGTGCCCTCTGGAATGCCAGATCTGTTTGTAACAAACTGGTCCCCACTCATGACCTTTTCATTTCCAACTCCCTACACCTACTAGCCATTACTGAAACTTGGATTACGCCCTCTGACACTACTTCTGCTGCTGCTCTCTCTGCTGGGGGCCTTACATTCACACACACACCCCGACCTGGGGGTCGCCATGGGGGTGGTGTTGGGGTCCTTTTACCTTCTAGTTACTCCTACCAACTCATACCACCAGAACCATCCCTTATATTCTCTACATTTGAGGTCCACGCCATATGCCTCTTCCAACCAGTCCATCTTAGAGTAGCTGTCATTTACCGCCCCCCTGGCACTGCTTCCAAATTCATCGACAACTTTGCTTCCTGGCTTCCTCACTTCCTCTCTTCTGACATTCCCACCATTATCCTAGGCGATTTCAACATCCCTATTGACATCCCCACACAATCCCCTGCCTCTAAACTCCTTAACCTCACCTCTTCACTTGGTCTCTCCCAGTGGACCTCCTCACCCTCCCATGTGAATGGGAGCTCACTGGATCTGGTCTTCACTCACCGCTGTGATATTTCTGATTTTTCCAACTCCCCATTTCCCCTCTCTGACCACCACCTGCTCTCCTTCAACCTATCTCTCTCGACTTCCCCATCTCTACCTCCTAAGGCTACCATCACTAAGCGTAACATTGAAGCTATCTTCTCTCACCTATTCTCTCTCTCATGCCCTGAACAAGCCACTTCCACATACAATGCTTCCCTTACTTCTGCTCTTGACTCTGTTGCTCCACCAACCACTATTCACCCTTGCAAATTAACACCTCAACCCTGGCACACCAAATGCACCAGATATCTGCAAAAATGCTCATGTACTGCTGAGCGACACTGGAGGAAATCACGCTCTAAGGCAGACTTCCTCCATTTCAAACTTATGCTCTCATCCTTCAGTGCTGCCCTTTCTCTTGCTAAACAGTCATACTTCAAGAACCTCATCTCCTCCCAGTCTTCCAACCCCCGGCGCCTCTTTGCCACTCTCAACTCACTCCTCTGCCCACCTCCACCTCGTCTCCCTTCCTCACTCTCTGCTCTTGACTTTGCCACTTACTTCACATCCAAAATTGACTCCATACGTCAGGACATCACATCACACCAGACTATCAGTAACCAGCCTTCTCCCATCCCTTACCAACCCTCCCCATCCCTCGCACCAACTCTGTCATCTTTCTCCCATGCATCTGGAGAGGAAGTCATGGCCCTTATTCGTTCCTGTCCCCTCACCACCTCCCCACTTGACCCTATCCCCTCCCGCCTCCTTTGCCACCTCTTTTCTTCTGCTTGTTCCCATCTTTCCCACCTTCTCAATCTCTCCCTCTCATCAGGCACTGTCCCCTCTGCCTTCAAGCACGCTCTCATCTCTCCTATTCTTAAAAAACCTACCCTTGATCCAAACACTCTCTCCAACTACCGACCCATCTCTCTCCTCCCTTTTGCCTCCAAACTCCTTGAGCGTATTGTCTACAACCGCCTTACTTCCTTTCTTTCCTCACACTCACTGCTTGACCCATTCCAGTCTGGCGTCCGTCCTCTCCACTCCACTGAAACTGCCCTTACAAAAGTATGCAATGACCTCCATGCTGCTAAATCTAAGGGACACTACTCTCTACTTATTCTACTTGATCTCTCTGCTGCTTTTGACACTGTGGACCATCCTCTCCTACTGCAAATCCTTCACTCCATTGGTCTGCGTAACACTGCCCTCTCTTGGTTGTCGTCCTACCGTTCATTCTCTGTCTCCTCTCATGACTCCACCTCCCCCTCACTTCCACTAACTGTAGGGGTACCCCAAGGTTCTGTCCTTGGTCCTCTTCTCTTCTCTCTCTATACGTCCTCACTAGGTAAGCTCATTAGTTCTTTTGGTTTCCAATATCATCTCTATGCTGATGACACTCAAATCTATCTTTCCTCTCCAGACCTCTCCCCTACTCTCCTCACTCGTATCTCCAACTGTCTCTCTGCTATCTCTTCCTGGATGTCCCAGCGCTTTCTTAAACTTAACATGTCTAAGACCGAGCTGATCATCTTCCCTCCCTCCCGCATAATCTCACCTCCTACAATCTCATTACCTATTGATGGCACTACAATCTCCTCTACCCCCCAAGCGCGCTGTCTTGGAGTAATCCTTGACTCCTCCCTCTCCTTCAAACCACACATTCAGCACCTCTCACAAACCTGCCGTTTTCATCTAAAAAATATTTCCAGGATCAGACCCTTTCTGACCCAGGATGCTACTAAGACTCTTATCCACTCACTGGTCATCTCCAGACTGGACTGCTGTAATCTCTTCCTGACTGGCATTCCTGACAAATACCTCTCTCCACTCCAATCTATCCTCAATGCTGCTGCCCGGCTCATTTTCCTCACCAAACGCACTACGTCCACCTCTCCTCTCTTACTAGTCCTTCACTGGCTCCCCTTCCCTTTCAGAATCCATTTCAAGCTTCTCACACTTGCTTACAAAGCCCTCACCCACTCCTCTCCCATCTACATCTCTGATCTTATCTCGCTTTACACTCCCACCCGTCCTCTTCGCTCTGCTAATGCACACCGACTCTCCTGCCTACGGATTACTTCCTCCCACTCCTACCTCCAAGATTTTTCACGTGCTGCACCACTTCTCTGGAATTCCCTACCTCTCCCCCTCAGACTCTCCACCTCTCTACAAAACTTCAAACGGGCTCTCAAGACCCACTTCTTCACCAAACCCAGCCAAATCTCATCCTAAACCTCTGTTCCATGCTCTCTATGTACCCCATCTGTCTCACCCCTGTCTGTCTACCCCTCCCTTTTAGAATGTAAGCTCTCACGAGCAGGGCCCTCTTCCCTCATGTGCTTACTCTTTTCTTACTTTAATAATCTTCAGCTGCACCAAATCCAGCAGTCTTCTGACACCTGATACTTATTCCAGTGTCATCTGCTGATGTAGCTATGTTTATTTACCCTGTACTTGTCCTATATTGTCGTCAACTGTAAGTTGCTGTTTTCCTGTTTGATTATTTGTTTATGTACTCTGTAATTGGGCACTGCGGAACCCTTGTGGCGCCATATAAATAAAGGATAATAATAATAATAATAAATAATATAATATATAGCAGTACGGTACAGTAGGCCACTGCTCTACCTACCTCTGTGTCGTCAAGTATACTATCCATCCATACCTGTGGTGCATTTTAGAAAAAAACATGTCTCGGCAGAGCAATCTATAAATCCATCATTTTTCAGACAGCAACAGTGGGTATTGTAATAGTCACCCAATCCATCACTTTTATAGGGTTACATGCACCCACATGCTACAGCCTGTCTCAATAATTTTACTGTCACGCTGTGTGTGTTTGTGTTTTTATTTGGGTATTTTTTGTTGTTGTAGAACTACAGGTACCAGCAAGCCCGTTATTTCCCCGCCTGCTGGTACTTGAGGTTCTCCAAGTACCAGCAAGCGGGGGAGGCTTGCTGGGCCTTGTAGTTCCACAACGAAAAAACAATATTCTTTTTTTACACACATGGCTATCAGCCCGGCACCCACCACCCAGGGGTGCTGGGGACAGCCTCGGGCTTCACCCCTGGCCCTTGGGTGCCTCGAGGGGAGGAACCTCTTGATTTAAGGGGTCCCCACTCCTCCAGGGAACCCCGGCCAGGGGTGACTAGTTGGAGGGGTAATGCCAGGGCCGCAGGGACCTACATAAAAGTATCCCCCGGCTGTGGCATTATCTCTCTGGCTAGTGGAGCCCGGTGCTGGTTTTAAAAATATGGGGGACCCCTACATCTATTGTCCCACGTATTTTTGGAACCTGGACCGGTCTAAGAGCCCGGTGCTAGTTGTCGAAATAAGGGGAACCCCTGTCCAATTTTTCCCCCAGTATTTAAATAACCAGGACCGGCTCAAAGAGCTGGTTATACTAAGGAGGGGGGACCTCACGCATTTTTTTTAACCCATTCAGACCCTTCTCCTTTAAGTTAATGGAAGCCCTGGACAACAAAATTGCATTCATGTCCTCCTCCCTCACCCTTCCCAGTCCCAAACACTCATTTTTTTTTTCTTTAAAAATTTATAATATATAACGAGAACAATGAGCAGGCAGGCAGCGGGCATTGGCGGCATCGGACTGAGATAGAAATTAGTGGTGGAGGGCTGGGTCAGTTGATTGTGGGCGAGTTTGTAAGCCATTGGCGGTGGCAGCGGGTATCGGCTCAGAGGCAGTAGCGGGCATTGGCTAAGGGTCATCGGCAGGATTCGGCGGACATTATGGCTGTAGTGCCTCACTAGCCACTGACCTCACCGCACGCCACTGTGGGACAGATGTAACATGCAGAGAGAGGTAGATTTGGGAGGGGGAATGTCCTAGCATAACTGTTAATTGCAGTGTAATACTGTAATTCAGCTGTGCAGCATTTGTGGCTAAATGTCAAAGAAGCCAGTATTTACCCTGCATGCAAAACAATAAATGTATTTGAACATACCTCCCAACTATCCCAATTTTTGCAGGACAGTCACTTTTTTGTGGAATGTCCAGCTAACCCAAACAACCCCCCCCCCCCTTCCCATGGGGAAGGGGGGGGGGTGGAAGGCTCCCTGTAGCTTGTTGCTTTGCAAATATGCACATTGTGGGTAATTCAGACCTGATCGCTAGGGTGTGTTTTTTTGCATCCCTGTAATCAGGTAGTTGCCGCCTACAGCGGAAGGGAAAATTTGCTGTGCAGGTGTGTGATCACATGTGCACAAGAGCTGCACAGCTCAGCACTTACTCAGCCATTGAGGTGACGTCACAAATCCTCCCACAAAACGCCGGGTCCCTCCAGTGTTTTTCCGGACACTCCCTAGAAACATTCAGTTGCCACCCACACAAACACCCTCTTCTTGTCAATCTTCTTGTGATCTCCGGACCGTCGCACTTACGCATTGTGGCGCATACGCATGTGCAGTGCAGACCAGATTGCCCGCTGGGTGAAAATAAATTGAAGCGATCTGGTCTGAATAAGCCTCAATGTCTATTCACGGGAGACAGAGGGGCTGGGGCATGGCCAGCAGCTCACAGAGCACCTATAATGACAAAAATGGGAGACATGGCTCATGATCGCGATATACCTGCGAAGGTACGCCCTCTACTGATTGACAGTCAGAGGCATTCGCATTTTCTGCGGGGCACCCGGAGAAAATGTAGGCACACGCACAGGATGGACCCTGCGTATATGCCCCCATCCTCTTCATAGTTTTTGCGGTTGGAACGCGTATTACGATCCAAACTGAATTAGGCCCTATATGTCTTATATACACGAGCAGTGTGAAAACATCAATCGATGGGGGTAATTCCAAGATGATCGCAGCAGGAATTTTGTTAGCAGTTGGGCAAAACCATGTGTACTGCAGGGGAGGCAGATATAACATGTGCAGAAAGAGTTAGATTTGGGTGAGTTATTTTGTTTCTGTGCAGGGTAAATACTGACTGCTTTATTTTTACACTGCAAATTAGATTGCAGATTGAACACACCACACCCAAATCTAACTCTCTCTGCACATGTTAAATCTGCCTTCCCTGCAGTGCACATAGGTGGTCATTCCGAGTTGTTCGCTCGGTAATTTTCTTCGCATCGCAGCGATTTTCCGCTTAATGCGCATGCGCAATGTTCACACTGCGACTGCGCCAAGTAAATTTGCTATGCAGTTAGGAATATTACTCACGGTTTTTTCATCGTTCTGGTGATCGTAATGTGATTGACAGGAAGTGGGTGTTTCTGGGCGGAAACAGGCCGCTTTAGGGGCGTGTGGGAAAAAATGCTACCGTTTCTGGGAAAAACGCGGGAGTGGCTGGAGAAACGGAGGAGTGTCTGGGCGAACGCTGGGTGTGTTTGTGACGTCAAACCAGGGACGACAAGCACTGAACTGATCGCACTGGCAGAGTAAGTCTCGAGCTACTCAGAAACTGCACAGAGATGTCTTATCGCAATATTGCAAATCTTTCGTTCGCAATTTTAAGATGCTAAGATTCACTCACAGTAGGCGGCAGCTTAGCGTGTGCAATGCTGCTAAAAGCAGCTTGCGAGCGAACAACTCGGAATGAGGGCCATGGGGGGTAATTCTGAGTTGATCGCAGCAGGATTTTTGTTAGCAGTTGGGCAAAACCATGTGCACTGCATTTACGAACAGATGATTTTTTTATATAAATTTTAAAATGTTAGTAAATGTGTGTGTTTTTTTCAACCTGGAAGCCCAACATCGATTAAGATCGATCTTAAATAGACCCCTGGGTTTTAAGGATAACCATGGTTGAGTCCAATGGTTAATTCACATTGACCGAAGTTCTAATTAAGTCACCTGTGCTCAAGCATGATATCCTTAAAATCTGGATTGCAATGACAGCATTTTGGAACTATGCCTAAGGGTTTAATTTTTACATTTATCCACTGACAATAAATCTACCTACAATATCCCTGTAACTGTTATGATTACAGTATTTCACTAAATAATTTAATTTGCTGAACCTTCTGTAAAAAGAAATATTAAGCTGCTGTAATTCCCAGATGCAGCAAATTTGTTAGCTAGTGGGCAAAACCATGTGCACTGCAGGGATGGGGGGGGGGGGGGGGCAGATATAACATTTGCAGAGAGATTTAGGTGGGTTATATTGTTTGTGTGCAGGGTAAATATTGGCTGTTTTGTTTTTACACTGCAATTTAGATTTCAGTTTGAACACACCGCACCAAAATCTAACTCTCTCTGCACATATTATACACCCCCCCCCTGCAGTGTACATGGTTTTAGCTAATAAATTTGCTGCTGTGATCAGATCTGAGTTAAGCCCTATGTATTTGGCACTGGCAAAGGGTTAGAGGCCTAGCTGTAGAGCTCACACCTTTCTTATCATGCATTGTAATATTTCCTATGTCCTGATGTTGTGCTCTCTGCTCCATCCAAGTAAACAGCAATGTAGCATGGCTATCAAAGAGCGTGAAGATTGCAGATTTCCTGGGATTAATGCTAAGGAATGCTATTCCAGAGGCTGCTGCTTTAATTCAAGTGTCACTGGGGTTAAATGGTGTTTTTACCTTAAAAACACAGGTAGAGTATATAGTACAGTGGTAAAGTGGGAGCATGTAGTGCTATTGATTACAGATTTGATGGAGCTTAAACATGGATAAGGTCCATGGCTCTAAGAGTTTATCTTGTGTATCCTTTATTCTTAGTCATGGTCAGATAAGATTAGAAAATACCATTTAAGTGGAAATTTCCTGTTAGCTGTTTTTCAGTTTGCTCAACTGTCTGATTAACTGGTCCTAAAAAAGGACCAAAGGAGCTAAATTGCCCTGTGATCTAGCTAAATTGCCCCAGTTAAAAAAAAAAAAACTAAGCTGCTGTAATTCCTGGATGTTTCCTTACTGCATCAACAGGAAGTGACAAGAAACAATGTAATGTGGAACCGTACAGCAGAAGGGATTGCGGCTACCCCACAATAAGTGCAGCGGAATGTAAGAAGAGGAATTGTTGCTTTGACTGCAGCATTCCCGGGGTTAACTGGTGTTTCTTCAAGTCACAAGGTATGGAGCTGCTGTATAGTTACTCGCAAGTCAATAGTTGTATGATGCTCACACCTGTTAAGCTGGATACACACAGAATGCCCTACACAGGGGGTGAAATGAGCGCCCACCCCCACCCCCCGTACGCTCAGCACACATCACGCTGTGCTGAGCGGGGGGAGAGATGTGTGCTGAGCAGTTTGCTCAGCACACATCTCTCCCCAAAATCGGGCCGTGAATACGGACCTTTAAACTGGATCCACACTTAGATTATCTGTCCAATTTTTTTTTCTAGTTGAAACAAAATTATGCTAATATGTGGCAGCAAATGACAATTGACCATTTGCTCACAAACACTGGAAAACATCCAAAAATGGTCATTTAGATAAATTGGTTAAATCCATTTCATTTAGCTAATTTATCCAAACTACCTTTATTGTATCTTTATGGGTGAATGATGTGTGGGTCAGTGTTGAGGGTGGTGGAGGAGATGGGTAATAGGCACAGCAGGGTGTGGACAGTCAAATAGTGTGCTTAGAGGTTCAGAGTCATTGTATGAGACTCTGGCAACAGTGACTTGATGAGTCTGGTGTCCATAGGGTGGGACGCATTAACCTTTTTATGCTATTGAAATAGTTCTCCTCCTGACCGACGCAGTTCCTTGCTCCGAGGTTGGTGTATTGTCCTGTTGCAGCGCCTCTCCACTGTGGTCACAGTGAGCTGTGTGGTGTTGCTGGCGCATGCCAATCTCCCCCCAACCTCCCTCTTGCATTTCAGACCTACGTACGCATGATGGGATCTTGTATGATATGTGCGTGTGCTGTAGAGATGAAAGTGGGGGTGAGGAGGCAGATCGTGAGATGGGGAAACTTTGTGGACTGTTAGCGAAGGGGAGCACTGGGCAATCTGAGTTGCAAAGAGGGCAGCAGAAGAGGTTATTGCATGTGCACTGGTGACAGGTCCATCCTTGGTGGCCAGCCTCAGTGGTAAAGGGGTACATGAGCTAGTGTCCCTTGGCCAGCCATGTACCATGGCCACCTCCCTACCTCCTATATATTCTCCCTGATCTGTCACTTTGTTACAGTCTGCTGCTGGCACTGGTGTATCGTCCTGCAGTTGCCGTCTCCGCCCATTGCTGTGACTTCCCCCAGAGTTAGCCACACAGAGTGACAGATCTGGGAAAATATATAGATCATTACTTTCACTTGCAGCCTACCTTATTTTTTGCAGCCTAGCATGCTCCTGACCCCTTCTGTCACTAATACTTATACAACATTCATGAACTCATCTTAAGGTTTCTTTATTATTCAGTCACACTGTCTTGGATCCAAACCATTTCCTGTGGCATTGCAGTCAAACAATTGAGCTATTTACCCTTGCATAGAAAGGTATAATCTAAGCTAGAGAATTCTATTTGGAGCTCACCTTGTACTTTGTGAAGAAATAATCAGCTTTGTGGCTGAGCAGATATATGGAGTGTGTGGCTGCACACTGCATTGATCTGCTGAGTTGCAATGCTAATAATTTTTTTTTTTGCAAAGTACCAATAGCTTCATTGTGAAGGTGGAAAGAAGGGTGTTACGGCATGGAATGTACAAACTGCGAGACCCTGCTGGTAGCGCCTTTGTCTATTTAGTAGGAAGGGCACGTAACAGCCGGGGGGCAATGGAGGAAGCCCCTTTAGGGCTGGAGCCCGGTGGCAACTGACTCCGTTGTCTCTGGCAGTTCCGCCCCTGGACTAGAGGAATGGTCAAGAACATGGCAACATTTAATGCCAAAAAATGCAAAATCATACACGTCTCAAAAATGCAAAGGCTAACTATAATATTAAGGGCATTATAATGGCAAGAGGAAAGCTATCTAAGTATTACTATTTCAGGTAAGCAATGTAACAAAGCAATAGGAAAGGCAAGTCAGATGCTTGTTTGCATAGGTTAAAGAACCAGTAGCAGAAAAAAGTAATACAGGTTGAGTATCCCATATCCAAATATTCCGAAATACGGAATATTCCGAAATACGGACTTTTTTGAGTGAGACTGAGATAGTGAAACCTTTGTGTTTTGATGGCTCAGTGTACACAAACTTTGTTTAATACTCAAAGTTATTAAAAATATTGTATTAATTGAACTTCAGACTGTGTGTATAAGGTGTATATGAAACATAAATGAATTCTGTGAATGTACACACACTTTGTTTAATGCACAAAGTTATAAAAAATATTGGCTAAAATGACCTTCAGGCTGTGTGTATAAGGTGTATATGAAACATAAATGCCTTCTGTGCTTAGATTTAGGTCCCATCACCATAATATCTCGTTATGGTATGCAATTATTCCAAAATACAGAAAAATCCGATATCCAAAATTCCTCTGGTCCCAAGCATTTTGGATAAGGGATACTCAACCTGTAATGCCACTGTATAGGTCCTTGGTACAGCCACATTTAGAATCCTGTGTTCAGTTCCAGAAGCCATATCTCCAGAAGGCTGTAAATACATTAGGGCAACTAAAATTGTGCATGGCCTACATCACAAAACTTACCTGGAAATACTAAAAAATGTTGATGTGTATAGTTTGGAGAAGGGAAGAGGGAACATACAGTAATAGAAACATTTAAATATATAGGGAGGAATGTAATAGGGTGTGAGAATCAGAAAGTGAGAGATTTTGTGTTTTTTCCTGTTGTTTTTTTGTTTTTTTTGTTTGATTGTTTGTTTTTAAAGTGGCAATCCTTTACATGGCAAAACCAGGTTGATATTTGCCATGTAAAGGATTGCCACCGTGGGCATGTGTAGAAGGGGCACTGCTACTGTTGGCATTATGTGTGTAAGTTGCACTGATATGGTGGTTATGTGTATAAAGGGCACTGCGACTGTGGGTATTATTATTATTATTATTACATGCGGTGTAATGACAATAAGATAGTGCTACTATGTGGCGTATTTTGATTTGGGGTGCTATTGTGTGGCCATGCCCCTTCCTTGTGATACCACACCTTCTTTTTTTAAGGAGCGCACTGTCCCTTTATTAAGTATTGGAGAGAGGGCCCAAATTAATAGTTTGCAGGGAGGCGCCAAACACCCTAGCACTGGCCCTTTGGTAGGGGACAGGATTTGCTTCTGCTTGTGCACATATGTTATGATTGCCAGCCAACAGCACTGGTTTTGCCTATAACACTAACTATAAATATTTTGAATTGGTCCTGGACCACCAATCCAAGGCACCCCTGCAAGTGTCCTGAGGCACCCCAGGGTGCAGTTTGAGAACCACTGGTCTAGTGAGTACCCAGGATAATTATTGTAGCTGGTCTGCGGGTAACAGCTCTCAGATCCACTTCTAGAAAAAATGCAGCAATGTAATTTGAGTGACAAACTGCAGAGATGAACCCTTTCTGTGACTGCTGCACAGGGATCACACAAACTCTATTCATAGGGCTGACTTCACTTAGGGGAGATGTTCTCACCCCGCAAAGAAGTGCGAGTATATACCGCACTTACGGTACCATTGGATTTACAGATATTTTCTTGCAATACACTATGGGGGTCATTCTGAGTTGATTGCTCGCTAACAGTTTTTAGCAGCCATGCAAACGCATTGTCGCTGCCCACTGGAGAGTGTATATTCACTTTGGAGAAGTGCGAATACTTGAGTAGCAGAGCGCCTGCAAAATCGTTTCAAAATAAGACCAGCACTGTAGTTACACTTCGTGTGCGTTGATTCTAACAACCGAGGGACGGCTTTTGATGTCACACACCCATCCAGCGAATGCCCAGCCACGTCTGCATTTCTTCTGCCACGCCTGCATTTTTCCAAGCACTCCCTGAAAACGGTCAGTTGCCACCCAGAAACGCCCTCTTTCTGTCAATCTCCTTGTGGCCTGTTCTGTGATTGGAATAATCGCTAGAACTAGTGCAAAACCACAATGGACTTTGTACCCGTACGATGCGCATGCACATTACGGAGCATGCGCATGCACAGATTAGCCATTTTTTTTCAACTGATTGCTACGCAGCGAACAACGGCAGCATGCGATCAACTCGGAATGACCCCCTATATACATAGAAACATGGATTTTTACTGCAGGAATTATGGTTAGTTTAGGGCATGGGTCTTCAACCTGTGGCCCTCCAGCTGCTGTTGAACTACACATACCAGCATGCCCTGCCTCAGTTTTAGCATACCTTAATAGCAAAACTGTGGCAGGGCATGCTGGGATGTGTAGTTTCACAGCAGCTGGAGGGCCACAGGTTGAAGACCCATGGTTTAGGGGTATCGGTTAGGGTCAACAGAGGTGTAGCTAGGGGTCCAAGCACCCCTGGCAAAGTAAGGGACTGGCGCCCCCCCCTTTCGATAAAGCATTGCAGTCCATTGGCGGTTACCATGTTGGAGCCACAGCAACTGACCCCCTCCCCCACACGCTGCCCTACATCATCGGCTGGGATTCACTGTTGGTGTGAAGCCACTGGGAACAGTCTGGTAGCATTAGCAGCAGTCTGTGTCATAGATAGGGAAGGCAGAAGGTTAACTAGCTAATAGCAGTCTGTTGGCAGCAGAGGCTGGGCGGGGGGCTGAGAATGAGCCAACGCTGATCAGTGTCCAGTCTGCTTAGACAAAAATATTTTGTGATCAGGGCTGGTTCTAGACCAAAGGAGCCAATGGCAAAAATTTCCTTTGGCACCCCCCCCCACACACACACACACACACACACACACACACCAAAAAAGAACATGTCCCAGTTTAACATAACGCTATGTGGTGCAAGGTGTGGAGCTGGTTACTTGTATCAGACCTCTGACATTTGCCTTTTCACCCATATTGCATACTTTTTCTTGCAGGTTGTGTCTTAATTCAAGAAGTATTCTAAGTACTTCAGCTTAGTATCTTTACTGACCCCTTTTTACCCCACACTACATAACTGACCCCTCTATACCCTACACTACATCACTGACCTTTCTATAACCATCACTGCATTACTGACCCCTCTATACAGTACACTGACATCTATATACCTGCTAGTACATCCCTGATGCCTATATTCCCTAAGCTAAATCCCTGACGCCTCTATTCCCTACGCTACATCCCTGACGCCTCTATTCCCTATGCTACATCCCTGACGCCTCTATAACCTACGCTACATCCCTGACGCCTCTATACCCTACGCTACATCCCTGACGCCTCTATACAGTACAATGCATTACTGATCCCTCTAGACCATACATCCTCATTACATCAGAGAGATAGTGAAACACTGGAAAAAATAAGGATAAAGTGGACTACAGAAACTGATGCTCTAAACAAAGGAGAGAGAGAGAGAGAGAGAAAAGCACAAGGGAAAGTGGGCAATCGGAACACCATAGAGAGAGGAGAGATAGAAATGCCTGAAAAAGTAAAGGGGGTTGGGTATGGCATCCGGCGCTCGGGATTCCAGCAGTCACATGATACCTAATCCTAACCCTCTGGGGGGGTGGCGGTAAGGGCTAACCCTCAGGGGGTGGCAGCTAGGACTAACCCCCCCCCCCCCCTCCTAGTGCCTTCCCTAACACCCGCTCTCCCGGTCCTAACCCTCCCTCCAATACTCGCCTTCGGGATGTTGGCTGTCTGTGTGCCGGCACCAGTCTCCCAAGTGGTGTCAGGATTCCAACATCGGTCAAATGACCGCCGGTATACCGTCTGCCGGGATGGTAAATGTATCCTGAGGACAGGTAGTGAGTGTGGAGGGATAGGTGGTTCAGTAAAATGTAACAGCTCAAACTGCGATCATTCACTGATAAATTGATTTATAGCTCTCCCTTTTTAACCATTGCAGTCATAAAAGCAATGTTTTTTAAACTTTTAAATAAAGCTTGTTAGCATCCCCAGCACACTGTATATGCTGGGAGATGTAGTTCTCAATATGAAAACATTTAATTACTGTATGAACTCTAATTCCCCAACTGAAACCTCTCACAAACACACACTCCTAAATCTAGTACACACACACACACATTTCCCCAGTACTGACAACTCTCATCACTTCCACACACTGACAACTCCCTCCTGCTCCTCTCCCCACTGACACTGACAGCTCCCTCACAGTCACACACATCCTCCACCCCCCCCACACACACACTGATAGCACACATGCACAAATCCCCCCCTCCTCGACACTAACTGTCACGGACTGCTTGGGCAGCAGGGGGCAGGCTCTGACTTGAAGTGCTGAAATTCAACAGCTCTCTCGAACTTGCAAGGCATGGCTGTGCAGCTGTCTCCAGCCATCTCCTTGCCCATTGTGTAATTTGTGGCGTTCTCTGATGTTCCCCGCTCTGCCTCTACAACCGGCACATAATGTACAGCAGTGGTGACTCCTGAGTATGGGCCTGGAGAACTCCGCCTACCGGGGGGTAGGGATTAATAATTTCAAAGGGGCAGAGCTAGGAGTGAAGCAGTGGACAGCAGTTGAGGGGCGTTTCAAACTGTAACAGGGTTGGGACAATTTCAGTATCCTTCCCTCACCGTCTAATTGGTCAGTCCCACGCTGATTGCCATAGCGCCCTTTCGAGACTGCAGCACTCTATCCCTTAGCCACGGTTGGCACAGCTGGATGGTGCCCCTGGCAAGTGCCATCCTGGCCAAGGGGTAGATACGCCCCTGAGGGTCAGGGCCAGCAACAGAAATCTCGGGGCCCAGTGCACTGATATCTCTGGGGCTCCCTCAACCCCCCCTTAACTTGGCAGAGGGATCTTTAAAAAAAATGGAGCCTTTGACTCGGACCGTCAGTGAGGCCGGCAGGTGGTTTTCATACTGGGCTATCCAGCTCTTCGGTGGCGGTGGCAGGGACATTCAGAAAAGGGCCAGCACAGCAACATGCATAATAATGGCAATACAGTATGGACCACAGGGACTGGACAAAGTGATGGGGTAAAAGGAGGGGGGAGGGTTTAGTTGGCCTGTTAATTGTTTTCCTGCTTAAATTGAGCAGTTGGTGGATACACTTTAAAAAGCAATATTGGCACTGTGGCCCCATTATTTCTGTTCTTAATACTTGGAGCCCTGAACAAGTGTCCCCTTTGTCCCCCCTGTCACCGGGCCTGTTCAGGCGTTACCTATGGAGAAGCTGCGACATGACATCCTAGGACACGATACTGCACCATGCATCACCATTATATTTCAGTGTGCCTTGTCAATATTTAAATCTTGTTCTGTGTGACGTGAGTTGTAAATGGTTGAAAATCTCTGTGCTACAGCATCGTCACCATGTAGTTATAACAACACCGCAAAACCACCAAAAGACGTGTTTTGGTAGAGGGACTGCTGGAGGGGCCCATTGGGGCCCCCAGTTTGCTACCCCACCCCAGTATACCTGTGCTGTAGCCAGTGGAAGGGGCACTATCTTCCCGGTGATCTCTTCGGGAAGATGGTGCCGCACATAGAAAGCAAAGACTCTGGCTGCACTCTCCTGCCCTCGCTCTAAGCAAGGTGATCGGGCCACAAAAGGACCCCTGTCGGAACCCTGCCGGACCCCGGCCTGTGGGCCACATAAGGATGCATTGGGGGCGGCATGGGGCCCATGGGTTTGACACCCCTGCCCTAGAGTATCAAAATTTGTTTCACGGCACCCCTAGGCCAAAGTTTTTTTTATTGAGAAATTCAGAAAAAAATATAAAATTAAGTAAATTGTGTTTATAGCATGTCATCCTCAGGTTCAGTTATTGTGCTGACCGCAAACAGGAGATTACACTGAAGTCCATTTATACACATTCAGGTACCTTACTCAGACCGGCAATTGCGTCGGCCTGGGTGTGTAGTGCTGTAGCGGCATGGACAAATACCTTATCTGAGGGGATGGATAGCCTAGACAAGGATACTATTTTATTGACCCTGGGGCATATAAGAGATGCTGTCCTATATATGTGTGTATGCAAACTACAGGTGGTGCTGCAGGGCCCACACCCTTTTACTTGTCTTGTAGAGCAGCTCTGAAGCTGTTACAGTGCCCAGCTGCTGCAAGAAATCAGCTTGAATGCTTCAGGGGCTTGGGCATGGCCAACATGAGCCCCACACTGAAGGAGGGTGGGGGTGTTTAATGCAAACTTGGGGTTATACAAGCGCCGCAAAAGGCCGCCATGCCCTGCATGCCCCTTTTCTCTTTTCATATACAGATGAGGGTTCCAGCCAACTTTGGCCCACTGCTTGGATGACATCACCGTATGCAAATCCGTCTTCTGCAGACCTTCCCCCAGGAATGCTTGCAATAGTTGTTGCATATGGTTTAATGTCTGAGGGTGCTTCAGTATTAGGCAGCCTTCCGCCCTCCCATGTTCATCTGAAAAGATGTGGTCTCCCTGCAGTTGTTGTCCCCAGACGAGAGTTCCCTTGTGCTTCCTCAGTTAAATCTCCTTAACTTGACGGGGGTGTGCCCGAGCAGCCGCCCTCCCCAGCCCTATTCCAACACATACTTATCTTGCATATGAGATCTCTTGATCATGAAGATAGTTCTCACAGGTTGAGGTTCATCCTGGCCCCGCTCCCCGCTGGAGAGCGCTGATGGGGACAGCAGCGGGGCTTCAGCAGAAGGGTGAGTATGTGTGGCCAGAGACCTCCCTTCCCATGTGCAGGCCTGCAGAGTCTGCCACGCAGGATGGGGCATGTGGCACTCTCCCTCCCAGGGGCTCTTCCAGATGTAGCTCCTCAGCAGTATTTTTCCCGGGCTGCGCGGCGCTCTCCCCGACTGGCATCCGCCCTGGAACACTGCCTTCCTCAATGCAACATCAGCAGGGGGCCCTGGCCTCATCACCATCCCAGGTCTTTCTCATGTATGTATCATGTATGTGTGTGTGATATATGTATGAATCATATATGTTTGTGATATATATATATATATATATATATATATATATATATATGTGTATCTATCTATCTATCTATCTATCTATCTATCTATCTATCTATCTATCTATCTATCTATCTATCGTATGTGTGTGTATATATATGTATCTATCATGTATGTATGTATGTATCTATCTATCTATCTTGTATGTATGTGTTCTATCTATCTATCTATCTATCTATCTATCTATCTATCTATCTATCTATCTATCTATCTATCGTGTGTGTGATATATGTATGTATCTATCATGTATGTGTTATATGTATGTATCACACCTTCCTCTATACATATACATACATACATACATACATACATACATACACACACCTATATCTGTACGTACACTGACATACACACACCAACATCTATACATAAACACGCTGACCCCTAAACGTACACCAACGTACCCACACCTGCATCTATACCTACACATGCTGACACGTGGACGTACACCGGCTTACCCACATGTGAATCTATACATACATGTGCTGACACCTGGACATACACTGATGTACCCACACCTAACATCTATACATACACATGCTAACACCTGGACGTATACAGACGTACCCACATTTGCATCCATGCATATATAGATGTAGGTGTGTGTACGTCAGTGTACGTCCAGGTGTCAACGCGTGTATGTATAGATGCAGGTGTGGGTACGTCTGTGTATGTCCAGGTGTCAGAATGTGTATGTATAGATGCAGGTGTGGGAACGTCAGTGTAGGTTCAGGTGTCAGCGCGTGTATGTATAGATGCAGGTGCTTGTATGTCCAGATGTCAGTGCATGTATGTATAGATGCAAGTGTGGGTACGTCGGTGTATGTCCATTTGTCAGCGCGTGTATATATAGATGCAGGTGCTTGTATGTTGGTGTATGTCCAGGTGTCAGCATGTGTATGTATAGATGCAGGTGTGGAAATGTTGGTGTATGTCCCGGTGTCAGGGCGTGTATGTATGGATATTAGGTGTGGGTACATCAGTGTATGTCCAGGTGTTAGCGCATGTATGTATAGATGCAGGATAATAATCACACAGCGTGCCCCCCACCAACCACAAACCTCCCCAACCCCCCTGTATGACATAAACACCGCTAATTCCACTTACACACAATAATTTCAGTTTGCGACCAGGAGCCGGCAATGTATGTGCACCCAAATGAAGCCACTGTACATGCCCTGCAGGCTGCTATGTACTGCACAGGTGCAACAAATGTAAATGCCCTATCTTTAAAATGGGGCATATTTTACTAAATTAAAAAAACCTGTAACTTTCTGTAAAACCTTAACCCCAAAAGGCACTACACTAACATCGGGGTGTAGAGTTGGATCTTGATCCAAGGCACCAACAGGCTAAAGCTTTGACTGTTCCCAGGATGCCTTGCACCGCCTCCTCTATAACCCTGCCCAGTGGCGTAACTAGACCTTTGTGGGCCCCATAGCAAAATTCTGAATGGGCCCACCAGCACTCAACAAGAATGAGTGGCGTTTGGGGTCAGAAAAGTAGAGGGGAAGGGGTCTGACAGAGTAGGGAGCAGGACATGAATGAATAGAAACTGAGGTGTCAATTATATAAAGAAATACAGTATGTGTGTCTGTGTGTATATCACACACACACACACACATATAAGGGAAATTCAAATGCCCTCAATTATTGCGCCCATTACACTCTGGTTTAGGTGCACAAAGCACATAAACCTGAATAAAGTAATGGGCGCGATCATGAAAAGACACCGTTTGGTTGCCCAAATGGGTCTCTTTGCACACATTTCAGCTTGTTTCCCCTGGGGGTAGCGAGCTGAAATAAACATGTCGCACCCGTTGGCAGCAACATTAGAATAGCTGCTGACGGGCACGATTGAGGGAGGAAAGGGACATTTGAATCCATCCCATAGATGCAATGTGAATATGTAATTTGTACCTTCCTATCTTAAAATGTATATAGTAGTGTTTACACTAGAGGTCTTTCCGAACCCCCTAATCCTAACATTGTAATTTGCTTTAGGGCGCACCTCCAATTAGTCTAGTGTTTCGTATTTTCACATTAAATACTTTCTTGCATTGGTTGGTTAAAGATTAGATCGTATATTTTTCTAGATATAGCTGTGCATAGTCTACAAGGCTACATGCTTCTCCCCTAACTAGAGATGTGCAGCGGGCATTTTTCGTGTTTCATGTTTTGGTTTTGGTTTCGGATCCGCAGTTGTGTTTTGGATACGGACGCGTTTTGGCAAAACCACCCTTTCGGATTTTGTATTCGGGTGATTTTTTTTAAAAACCTCAAACAGCTAAAATCATAGAATTTGGGGGTAATTTTGATCCTATAGTATTAAGCTCAATAACCTGGTCTGAATAAGCCTCAATGTCTATTCACGGGAGACAGAGGGGCTGGGGCATGGCCAGCAGCTCACAGAGCACCTATAATGACAAAAATGGGAGACATGGCTCATGATCGCGATATACCTGCGAAGGTACGCCCTCTACTGATTGACAGGCAGAGGCATTCGCATTTTCTGCGGGGCACCCGGAGAAAATGTAGGCACACGCACAGGATGGACCCTGCGTATATGCCCCCATCCTCTTCATAGGTTTTGCGGTTGGAACGCGTATTACGATCCAAACTGAATTAGGCCCTATGTCTTATATACACGAGCAGTGTGAAAACATCAATCGATGGGGGTAATTCCAAGATGATCGCAGCAGGAATTTTGTTAGCAGTTGGGCAAAACCATGTGTACTGCAGGGGAGGCAGATATAACATGTGCAGAAAGAGTTAGATTTGGGTGAGTTATTTTGTTTCTGTGCAGGGTAAATACTGACTGCTTTATTTTTACACTGCAAATTAGATTGCAGATTGAACACACCACACCCAAATCTAACTCTCTCTGCACATGTTAAATCTGCCTTCCCTGCAGTGCACATAGGTGGTCATTCCGAGTTGTTCGCTCTGTAATTTTCTTCGCATCGCAGCGATTTTCCGCTTAATGCGCATGCGCAATGTTCACACTGCGACTGCGCCAAGTAAATTTGCTATGCAGTTAGGAATATTACTCACGGTTTTTTCATCGTTCTGGTGATCGTAATGTGATTGACAGGAAGTGGGTGTTTCTGGGCGGAAACAGGCCGCTTTAGGTGCGTGTGGGAAAAAATGCTACCGTTTCTGGGAAAAACGCGGGAGTGGCTGGAGAAACGGAGGAGTGTCTGGGCGAACGCTGGGTGTGTTTGTGACGTCAAACCAGGAACGACAAGCACTGAACTGATCGCACTGGCAGAGTAAGTCTCGAGCTACTCAGAAACTGCACAGAGATGTCTTATCGCAATATTGCAAATCTTTCGTTCGCAATTTTAAGATGCTAAGATTCACTCCCAGTAGGCGGCAGCTTAGCGTGTGCAATGCTGCTTAAAGCAGCTTGCGAGCGAACAACTCGGAATGAGGGCCATGGGGGGTAATTCTTAGTTGATCGCAGCAGGATTTTTGTTAGCAGTTGGGCAAAACCATGTGCACTGCATTTACGAACAGATGATTTTTTTATATAAATTTTAAAATGTTAGTAAATGTGTGTGTTTTTTTCAACCTGGAAGCCCAACATCGATTAAGATCGATCTTAAATAGACCCCTGGGTTTTAAGGATAACCATGGTTGAGTCCAATGGTTAATTCACATTGACCGAAGTTCTAATTAAGTCACCTGTGCTCAAGCATGATATCCTTAAAATCTGGATTGCAATGACAGCATTTTGGAACTATGCCTAAGGGTTTAATTTTTACATTTATCCACTGACAATAAATCTACCTACAATATCCCTGTAACTGTTATGATTACAGTATTTCACTAAATAATTTAATTTGCTGAACCTTCTGTAAAAAGAAATATTAAGCTGCTGTAATTCCCAGATGCAGCAAATTTGTTAGCTAGTGGGCAAAACCATGTGCACTGCAGGGATGGGGGGGGGGGGGGGGGGGCAGATATAACATTTGCAGAGAGATTTAGGTGGGTTATATTGTTTGTGTGCAGGGTAAATACTGGCTGTTTTGTTTTTACACTGCAATTTAGATTTCAGTTTGAACACACCGCACCAAAACCTAACTCTCTCTGCACATATTATACCCCCCCCCCCCCCCTGCAGTGTACATGGTTTTAGCTAATAAATTTGCTGCTGTGATCAGATCTGAGTTAAGCCCTATGTATTTGGCACTGGCAAAGGGTTAGAGGCCTTGCTGTAGAGCTCACACCTTTCTTATCATGCATTGTAATATTTCCTATGTCCTGATGTTGTGCTCTCTGCTCCATCCAAGTAAACAGCAATGTAGCATGGCTATCAAAGAGCGTGAAGATTGCAGATTTCCTGGGATTAATGCTAAGGAATGCTATTCCAGAGGCTGCTGCTTTAATTCAAGTGTCACTGGGGTTAAATGGTGTTTTTACCTTAAAAACACAGGTAGAGTATATAGTACAGTGGTAAAGTGGGAGCATGTAGTGCTATTGATTACAGATTTGATGGAGCTTAAACATGGATAAGGTCCATGGCTCTAAGAGTTTATCTTGTGTATCCTTTATTCTTAGTCATGGTCAGATAAGATTAGAAAATACCATTTAAGTGGAAATTTCCTGTTAGCTGTTTTTCAGTTTGCTCAACTGTCTGATTAATGGGTCCTAAAAAAGGACCAAAGGAGCTAAATTGCCCTGTGATCTAGCTAAATTGCCCCAGTTAAAAAAAAAAAAAAAAACTAAGCTGCTGTAATTCCTGGATGTTTCCTTACTGCATCAACAGGAAGTGACAAGAAACAATGTAATGTGGAACCATACAGCAGAAGGGATTGCGGCTACCCCACAATAAGTGCAGCGGAATGTAAGAAGAGGAATTGTTGCTTTGACTGCAGCATTCCCGGGGTTAACTGGTGTTTCTTCAAGTCACAAGGTATGGAGCTGCTGTATAGTTACTCGCAAGTCAGTAGTTGTATGATGCTCACACCTGTTAAGCTGGATACACACAGAATGCCCTACACTGTGCTGAGCGGGCGGAGAGATGTGTGCTGAGCAGTTCGCTCAGCACACATCTCTCCCCAAAATCGGGCCGTGAATACGGACCTTTAAACTGGATCCACACTTAGATTATCTGTCCAATTTTTTTTTCTAGTTGAAACAAAATTATGCTAATATGTGGCAGCAAATGACAATTGACCATTTGCTCACAAACACTGGAAAACATCCAAAAATGGTCATTTAGATAAATTGGTTAAATCCATTTCATTTAGCTAATTTATCCAAACTACCTTTATTGTATCTTTGTGGGTGAATGATGTGTGGGTCAGTGTTGAGGGTGGTGGAGGAGATGGGTAATAGGCACAGCAGGGTGTGGACAGTCAAATAGTGTGCTTAGAGGTTCAGAGTCATTGTATGAGACTCTGGCAACAGTGACTTGATGAGTCTGGTGTCCATAGGGTGGGACGCATTAACCTTTTTATGCTATTGAAATAGTTCTCCTCCTGACCGACGCAGTTCCTTGCTCCGAGGTTGGTGTATTGTCCTGTTGCAGCGCCTCTCCACTGTGGTCACAGTGAGCTGTGTGGTGTTGCTGGCGCATGCCAATCTCCCCCCAACCTCCCTCTTGCATTTCAGACCTACGTACGCATGATGGGATCTTGTATGATATGCGCGTGTGCTGTAGAGATGAAAGTGGGGGTGAGGAGGCAGATCGTGAGATGGGGAAACTTTGTGGACTGTTAGCGAAGGGGAGCACTGGGCAATCTGAGTTGCAAAGAGGGCAGCAGAAGAGGTGCATGTGCACTGGTGACAGGTCCATCCTTGGTGGCCAGCCTCAGTGGTAAAGGGGTACATGAGCTAGTGTCCCTTGGCCAGCCATGTACCATGGCCACCTCCCTACCTCCTATATATTCTCCTTGATCTGTCACTTTGTTACGGTCTGCTGCTGGCACTGGTGTATCGTCCTGCAGTTGCCGTCTCCGCCCATTGCTGTGACTTCCCCCAGAGTTAGCCACACAGAGTGACAGATCTGGGAAAATATATAGGAGATCATTACTTTCACTTGCAGCCTACCTTATTTTTTGCAGCCTAGCATGCTCCTGACCCCTTCTCTCACTAATACTTATACAACATTCATGAACTCATCTTAAGGTTTCTTTATTATTCAGTCACACTGTCTTGGATCCAAACCATTTCCTGTGGCATTGCAGTCAAACAATTGAGCTATTTACCCTTGCATAGAAAGGTATAATCTAAGCTAGAGAATTCTATTTGGAGCTCACCTTGTACTTTGTGAAGAAATAATCAGCTTTGTGGCTGAGCAGATATATGGAGTGTGTGGCTGCACACTGCATTGATCTGCTGAGTTGCAAAGCTAATAATTTTTTTTTTTTTGCAAAGTACCAATAGCTTCATTGTGAAGGTGGAAAGAAGGGTGTTACGGCATGGAATGTACAAACTGCGAGACCCTGCTGGTAGCGCCTTTGTCTATTTAGTAGGAAGGGCACGTAACAGCCGGGGGGCAATGGAGGAAGCCCCTTTAGGGCTGGAGCCCGGCGGCAACTGACTCCGTTGTCTCTGGCAGTTCCGCCCCTGGACTAGAGGAATGGTCAAGAACATGGCAACATTTAATGCCAAAAAATGCAAAATCATACACGTCTCAAAAATGCAAAGGCTAACTATAATATTAAGGGCATTATAATGGCAAGAGGAAAGCTATCTAAGTATTACTATTTCAGGTAAGCAATGTAACAAAGCAATAGGAAAGGCAAGTCAGATGCTTGTTTGCATAGGTTAAAGAACCAGTAGCAGAAAAAAGTAATACAGGTTGAGTATCCCATATCCAAATATTCCGAAATACGGAATATTCCGAAATACGGACTTTTTTGAGTGAGACTGAGATAGTGAAACCTTTGTGTTTTGATGGCTCAGTGTACACAAACTTTGTTTAATACTCAAAGTTATTAAAAATATTGTATTAAATGAACATCAGACTGTGTGTATAAGGTGTATATGAAACATAAATGAATTCTGTGAATGTACACACACTTTGTTTAATGCACAAAGTTATAAAAAATATTGGCTAAAATGACCTTCAGGCTGTGTGTATAAGGTGTATATGAAACATAAATGCCTTCTGTGCTTAGATTTAGGTCCCATCACCATAATATCTCGTTATGGTATGCAATTATTCCAAAATACAGAAAAATCCGATATCCAAAATTCCTCTGGTCCCAAGCATTTTGGATAAGGGATACTCAACCTGTAATGCCACTGTATAGGTCCTTGGTACAGCCACATTTAGAATCCTGTGTTCAGTTCCAGAAGCCATATCTCCAGAAGGCTGTAAATACATTAGGGCAACTAAAATTGTGCATGGCCTACATCACAAAACTTACCTGGAAATACTAAAAAATGTTGATGTGTATAGTTTGGAGAAGGGAAGAGGGAACATACAGTAATAGAAACATTTAAATATATAGGGAGGAATGTAATAGGGTGTGAGAATCAGAAAGTGAGAGATTTTGTGTTTTTTCCTGTTGTTTTTTTTTGTTTTTGTTTGATTGTTTGTTTTTAAAGTGGCAATCCTTTACATGGCAAAACCAGGTTGATATTTGCCATGTAAAGGATTGCCACCATGGGCATGTGTAGAAGGGGCACTGCTACTGTTGGCATTATGTGTGTAAGCTGCACTGATATGGTGGTTATGTGTATAAAGGGCACTGCGACTGTGGGTATTATTATTATTATTATTATTATTATTATTATTATTATTATTACATGCGGTGTAATGACAATAAGATAGTGCTACTGTGTGGCGTATTTTGATTTGGGGTGCTATTGTGTGGCCATGCCCCTTCCTTGTGATACCACACCTTCTTTTTTTAAGGAGCGCACTGTCCCTTTATTAAGTATTGGAGAGAGGGCCCAAATTAATAGTTTGCAGGGAGGCGCCAAACACCCTAGCACTGGCCCTTTGGTAGGGGACAGGATTTGCTTCTGCTTGTGCACATATGTTATGATTGCCAGCCAACAGCACTGGTTTTGCCTATAACACTAACTATAAATATTTTGAATTGGTCCTGGACCACCAATCCAAGGCACCCCTGCAAGTGTCCTGAGGCACCCCAGGGTGCAGTTTAAGAAACCACTGGTCTAGTGAGTACCCAGGATAATTATTGTAGCTGGTCTGCGGGTAACAGCTCTCAGATCCACTTCTAGAAAAAATGCAGCAATGTAATTTGAGTGACAAACTGCAGAGATGAACCCTTTCTGTGACTGCTGCACAGGGATCACACAAACTCTATTCATAGGGCTGACTTCCCTTAGGGGAGATGTTCTCACCCCGCAAAGAAGTGCGAGTATATACCGCACTTACGGTACCATTGGATTTACAGATATTTTCTTGCAATACACTATGGGGGTCATTCTGAGTTGATTGCTCGCTAGCAGTTTTTAGCAGCCATGCAAACGCATTGTCGCTGCCCACTGGAGAGTGTATATTCACTTTGGAGAAGTGCGAATACTTGAGTAGCAGAGCGCCTGCAAAATCGTTTCAAAATAAGACCAGCACTATAGTTACACTTCGTGTGCGTTGATTCTAACAACCGAGGGACGGCTTTTGATGTCACACACCCATCCAGCGAATGCCCAGCCACGTCTGCATTTCTTCTGCCACGCCTGCATTTTTCCAAGCACTCCCTGAAAACGGTCAGTTGACACCCAGAAACGCCCTCTTTCTGTCAATCTCCTTGTGGCCTGTTCTGTGATTGGAATAATCGCTAGAACTAGTGCAAAATAGAGATGAGCGGGTTCGGTTTCTCTGAATCCGAACCCGCCAGAACTTCATGTTTTTTTTCACGGGTCCGAGCGACTCGGATCTTCCCGCCTTGCTCGGTTAACCCGAGCGCACCCGAACGTCATCATGACGCTGTCGGATTCTCGCGAGGCTCGGATTCTATCGCGAGACTCGGATTCTATATAAGGAGCCGCGCGTCGCCGCCATTTTCACACGTGCATTGAGATTGATAGGGAGAGGACGTGGCTGGCGTCCTCTCCGTTTAGAATTAGAATAGATTAGAGAGACACTTGATTTACTAATTTTGGGGAGCATTAGGAGTACTCAGTAGTGTACAGTGCAGAGTTTTGCTGATAGTGACCAGTGACCACCACTTTTATTTATAATCCGTTCTCTGCCTGAAAAAAGCGATACACAGCACACAGTGACTCAGTCACATACCATATCTGTGTGCACTGCTCAGGCTCAGGCCAGTGTGCTGCATCATCTATTATCTATATATAATATTATATATATCTGTCTGACTGCTCAGCTCACACAGCTTATAATTGTGGGGGAGACTGGGGAGCACTACTGCAGTGCCAGTTATAGGTTATAGCAGGAGCCAGGAGTACATAATATAATCCGTTCTCTGCCTGAAAAAAGCGATACACAGCACACAGTGACTCAGTCACATACCATATCTGTGTGCACTGCTCAGGCTCAGGCCAGTGTGCTGCATCATCTATTATCTATATATAATATTATATATATCTGTCTGACTGCTCAGCTCACACAGCTTATAATTGTGGGGGAGACTGGGGAGCACTACTGCAGTGCCAGTTATAGGTTATAGCAGGAGCCAGGAGTACATAATATATTATATAGTGAGTGACCACCAGACACACAGTGCAGTTTATTTAATATATCCGTTCTCTGCCTGAAAAAAGCGATACACACAGTGACTCAGTCAGTCACATACCATATCTGTGTGCACTGCTCAGGCTCAGGCCAGTGTGCTGCATCATCTATATATATTATATATCTGTCTGACTGCTCAGCTCACACAGCTTATAATTGTGGGGGAGACTGGGGAGCACTACTGCAGTGCCAGTTATAGGTTATAGCAGGAGCCAGGAGTACATAATATTATATTAAAATTAAACAGTGCACACTTTTGCTGCAGGAGTGCCACTGCCAGTGTGACTAGTGACCAGTGACCTGACCACCAGTATATAATATTAGTAGTATACTATCTCTTTATCAACCAGTCTATATTAGCAGCAGACACAGTACAGTGCGGTAGTTCACGGCTGTGGCTACCTCTGTGTCGGCACTCGGCAGCCCGTCCATAATTGTATATACCACCTAACCGTGGTTTTTTTTTCTTTCTTTATACATACATACTAGTTACGAGTATACTATCTCTTTATCAACCAGTCTATATATTAGCAGCAGACACAGTACAGTGCGGTAGTTCACGGCTGTGGCTACCTCTGTGTCGGCACTCGGCAGCCCGTCCATAATTGTATATACCACCTAACCGTGGTTTTTTTTTCATTCTTTATACATACATACTAGTTACGAGTATACTATCTCTTTATCAACCAGTCTATATTAGCAGCAGACACAGTACAGTGCGGTAGTTCACGGCTGTGGCTACCTCTGTGTCGGCACTCGGCAGCCCGTCCATAATTGTATATACCACCTAACCGTGGTTTTTTTTTCTTTCTTTATACATACATACTAGTTACGAGTATACTATCTCTTTATCAACCAGTCTATATATTAGCAGCAGACACAGTACAGTGCGGTAGTTCACGGCTGTGGCTACCTCTGTGTCGGCACTCGGCAGCCCGTCCATAATTGTATATACCACCTAACCGTGGTTTTTTTTCTTTCTTTATACATACATACTAGTTACGAGTATACGATCTCTTTATCAACCAGTCTATATATTAGCAGCAGACACAGTACAGTGCGGTAGTTCACGGCTGTGGCTACCTCTGTGTCGGCACTCGGCAGCCCGTCCATAATTGTATACTAGTATCCAATCCATCCATCTCCATTGTTTACCTGAGGTGCCTTTTAGTTGTGCCTATTAAAATATGGAGAACAAAAATGTTGAGGTTCCAAAATTAGGGAAAGATCAAGATCCACTTCCACCTCGTGCTGAAGCTGCTGCCACTAGTCATGGCCGAGACGATGAAATGCCAGCAACGTTGTCTGCCAAGGCCGATGCCCAATGGCATAGTACAGAGCATGTCAAAACCAAAACACCAAATATCAGTAAAAAAAGGACTCCAAAACCTAAAATAAAATTGTCGGAGGAGAAGCGTAAACTTGCCAATATGCCATTTACCACACGGAGTGGCAAGGAACGGCTGAGGCCCTGGCCTATGTTCATGGCTAGTGGTTCAGCTTCACATGAGGATGGAAGCACTCAGCCTCTCGCTAGAAAACTGAAAAGACTCAAGCTGGCAAAAGCACCGCAAAGAACTGTGCGTTCTTTGAAATCCCAAATCCACAAGGAGAGTCCAATTGTGTCGGTTGCGATGCCTGACCTTCCCAACACTGGACGTGAAGAGCATGTGCCTTCCACCATTTGCACGCCCCCTGCAAGTGCTGGAAGGAGCACCCGCAGTCCAGTTCCTGATAGTCAGATTGAAGATGTCAGTGTTGAAGTACACCAGGATGAGGAGGATATGGGTGTTGCTGGCGCTGGGGAGGAAATTGACCAGGAGGATTCTGATGGTGAGGTGGTTTGTTTAAGTCAGGCACCCGGGGAGACACCTGTTGTCCGTGGGAGGAATATGGCCGTTGACATGCCAGGTGAAAATACCAAAAAAATCAGCTCTTCGGTGTGGAGGTATTTCACCAGAAATGCGGACAACAGGTGTCAAGCCGTGTGTTCCCTTTGTCAAGCTGTAATAAGTAGGGGTAAGGACGTTAACCACCTCGGAACATCCTCCCTTATACGTCACCTGCAGCGCATTCATAATAAGTCAGTGACAAGTTCAAAAACTTTGGGTGACAGCGGAAGCAGTCCACTGACCAGTAAATCCCTTCCTCTTGTAACCAAGCTCACGCAAACCACCCCACCAACTCCCTCAGTGTCAATTTCCTCCTTCCCCAGGAATGCCAATAGTCCTGCAGGCCATGTCACTGGCAAGTCTGACGAGTCCTCTCCTGCCTGGGATTCCTCCGATGCATCCTTGCGTGTAACGCCTACTGCTGCTGGCGCTGCTGTTGTTGCCGCTGGGAGTCGATGGTCATCCCAGAGGGGAAGTCGTAAGCCCACTTGTACTACTTCCAGTAAGCAATTGACTGTTCAACAGTCCTTTGCGAGGAAGATGAAATATCACAGCAGTCATCCTACTGCAAAGCGGATAACTGAGTCCTTGACAACTATGTTGGTGTTAGACGTGCGTCCGGTATCCGCCGTTAGTTCACAGGGAACTAGACAATTTATTGAGGCAGTGTGCCCCCGTTACCAAATACCATCTAGGTTCCACTTCTCTAGGCAGGCGATACCGAGAATGTACACGGACGTCAGAAAAAGACTCACCAGTCTCCTAAAAAATGCAGTTGTACCCAATGTCCACTTAACCACGGACATGTGGACAAGTGGAGCAGGGCAGGGTCAGGACTATATGACTGTGACAGCCCACTGGGTAGATGTATGGACTCCCGCCGCAAGAACAGCAGCGGCGGCACCAGTAGCAGCATCTCGCAAACGCCAACTCTTTCCTAGGCAGGCTACGCTTTGTATCACCGCTTTCCAGAATACGCACACAGCTGAAAACCTCTTACGGCAACTGAGGAAGATCATCGCGGAATGGCTTACCCCAATTGGACTCTCCTGTGGATTTGTGGCATCGGACAACGCCAGCAATATTGTGTGTGTATTAAATATGGGCAAATTCCAGCACGTCCCATGTTTTGCACATACCTTGAATTTGGTGGTGCAGAATTTTTAAAAAAACGACAGGGGCGTGCAAGAGATGCTGTCGGTGGCCAGAAAAATTGCGGGACACTTTCGGCGTACAGGCACCACGTACAGAAGACTGGAGCACCACCAAAAACTACTGAACCTGCCCTGCCATCATCTGAAGCAAGAAGTGGTAACGAGGTGGAATTCAACCCTCTATATGCTTCAGAGGTTGGAGGAGCAGCAAAAGGCCATTCAAGCCTATACAATTGAGCACGATATAGTAGGTGGAATGCACCTGTCTCAAGTGCAGTGGAGAATGATTTCAACGTTGTGCAAGGTTCTGATGCCCTTTGAACTTGCCACACGTGAAGTCAGTTCAGACACTGCCAGCCTGAGTCAGGTCATTCCCCTCATCAGGCTTTTGCAGAAGAAGCTGGAGGCATTGAAGGAGGAGCTAAAAGGGAGCGATTCCGCTAGGCATGTGGGACTTGTGGATGCAGCCCTTAATTCGCTTAACAAGGATTCACGGGTGGTCAATCTGTTGAAATCAGAGCACTACATTTTGGCCACCGTGCTCGATCCTAGATTTAAAGCCTACCTTGGATCTCTCTTTCCGGCAGACACAGGTCTGCTGGGGTTGAAAGACCTGCTGGTGACAAAATTGTCAAGTCAAGCGGAACGCGACCTGTCAACATCTCCTCCTTCACATTCTCCCGCAACTGGGGGTGCGAGGAAAAGGCTCAGAATTCCGAGCCCACCCGCTGGCGGTGATGCAGGGCAGTCTGGAGCGACTGCTGATGCTGACATCTGGTCCGGACTGAAGGACCTGACAACGATTACGGACATGTCGTCTACTGTCGCTGCATATGATTCTCTCAACATTGATAGAATGGTGGAGGATTATATGAGTGACCGCATCCAAGTAGGCACGTCACACAGTCCGTACTTATACTGGCAGGAAAAAGAGGCAATTTGGAGGCCCTTGCACAAACTGGCTTTATTCTACCTAAGTTGCCCTCCCACAAGTGTGTACTCCGAAAGAGTGTTTAGTGCCGCCGCTCACCTTGTCAGCAATCGGCGTACGAGGTTACATCCAGAAAATGTGGAGAAGATGATGTTCATTAAAATGAATTATAATCAATTCCTCCGCGGAGACATTGACCAGCAGCAATTGCCTCCACAAAGTACACAGGGAGCTGAGATGGTGGATTCCAGTGGGGACGAATTGATAATCTGTGAGGAGGGGGATGTACACGGTGATATATCGGAGGGTGAAGATGAGGTGGACATCTTGCCTCTGTAGAGCCAGTTTGTGCAAGGAGAGATTAATTGCTTCTTTTTTGGGGGGGTCCAAACCAACCCGTCATATCAGTCACAGTCGTGTGGCAGACCCTGTCACTGAAATGATGGGTTGGTTAAAGTGTGCATGTCCTGTTTTGTTTATACAACATAAGGGTGGGTGGGAGGGCCCAAGGACAATTCCATCTTGCACCTCTTTTTTTCTTTTCTTTTTCTTTGCATCATGTGCTGATTGGGGAGGGTTTTTTGGAAGGGACATCCTGCGTGACACTGCAGTGCCACTCCTAGATGGGCCCGGTGTTTGTGTCGGCCACTAGGGTCGCTAATCTTACTCACACAGTCAGCTACCTCATTGCGCCTCTTTTTTTCTTTGCGTCATGTGCTGTTTGGGGAGGGTTTTTTGGAAGGGACATCCTGCGTGACACTGCAGTGCCACTCCTAGATGGGCCCGGTGTTTGTGTCGGCCACTAGGGTCGCTAATCTTACTCACACAGCTACCTCATTGCGCCTCTTTTTTTCTTTGCGTCATGTGCTGTTTGGGGAGGGTTTTTTGGAAGGGACATCCTGCGTGACACTGCAGTGCCACTCCTAGATGGGCCCGGTGTTTGTGTCGGCCACTAGGGTCGCTAATCTTACTCACACAGCTACCTCATTGCGCCTCTTTTTTTCTTTGCGTCATGTGCTGTTTGGGGAGGGTTTTTTGGAAGGGCCATCCTGCGTGACACTGCAGTGCCACTCCTAGATGGGCCCGGTGTTTGTGTCGGCCACTAGGGTCGCTAATCTTACTCACACAGCTACCTCATTGCGCCTCTTTTTTTCTTTGCGTCATGTACTGTTTGGGGAGGGTTTTTTGGAAGGGACATCCTGCGTGACACTGCAGTGCCACTCCTAGATGGGCCCGGTGTTTGTGTCGGCCACTAGGGTCGCTTATCTTACTCACACAGCGACCTCGGTGCAAATTTTAGGACTAAAAATAATATTGTGAGGTGTGAGGTATTCAGAATAGACTGAAAATGAGTGTAAATTATGGTTTTTGAGGTTAATAATACTTTGGGATCAAAATGACCCCCAAATTCTATGATTTAAGCTGTTTTTTAGTGTTTTTGGAAAAAAACACCCGAATCCAAAACACACCCGAATCCGACAAAAAAAATTCGGTGAGGTTTTGCCAAAACGCGTTCGAACCCAAAACACGGCCGCGGAACCGAACCCAAAACCAAAACACAAAACCCGAAAAATTTCAGGCGCTCATCTCTAGTGCAAAACCACAATGGACTTTGTACCCGTACGATGCGCATGCACATTACGGAGCATGCGCATGCACAGATTAGCCATTTTTTTTCAACTGATTGCTACGCAGCGAACAACGGCAGCATGCGATCAACTCGGAATGACCCCCTATATACATAGAAACATGGATTTTTACTGCAGGAATTATGGTTAGTTTAGGGGTATCGGTTAGGGTCAACAGAGGTGTAGCTAGGGGTCCAAGCGCCCCTGGCAAAGTAAGGCACTGGCGCCCCCCCTATCGATAAAGCATTGCAGTCCATTGGCGGTTACCATGTTGGAGCCACAGCAACTGACCCCCTCCCCCACACGCTGCCCTACATCATCGGCTGGGATTCACTGTTGGTGTGAAGCCACTGGGAACAGTCTGGTAGCATTAGCAGAAGTCTTTGTCATAGATAGGGAAGGCAGAAGGTTAACTAGCTAATAGCAGTCTGTTGGCAGCAGAGGCTGGGCGGGGGGCTGAGAATGAGCCAACGCTGATCAGTGTCCAGTCTGCTCAGACAAAAATATTTTGTGATCAGGGCTGGTTGTAGACCAAAGGAGCCAATGGCAAAAAATTTCCTTTGGCACCCCCCCCCCCCCCCACACACACACACATACACACATACACACACACACACACACACACACACACACACACACACACACCAAAAAAGAACATATCCCAGTTTACCATAACGCTATGTGGTGCAAGGTGTGGAGCTGGTCACTTGTATCAGACCTCTGACATTTGCCTTTTCACCCATATTGCATACTTATTCTTGCAGGTTGTGTCTTAATTCAAGAAGTGTTCTAAGTACTTCAGCTTAGTATCTTTACTGACCCCTCTTTACCCCACACTACATAACTGACCCCTCTATACCCTACACTACATCACTGACCTTTCTATAACCATCACTGCATTACTGACCCCTCTATACAGTACACTGACCTCTATATACCTGCTAGTACATCCCTGATGCCTATATTCCCTACGCTACATCCCTGACGCCTCTATTCCCTACGCTACATCCCTGACGCCTCTATTCCCTATGCTACATCCCTGACGCCTCTATACCCTACGCTACATCCCTGATGCCTCTATTCCCTACGCTACATTCCTGATGCCTCTATAACCTACGCTACATCCCTGACGCCTCTATACCCTACGCTACATCCCTGACGCCTCTATACAGTACAATGCATTACTGATCCCTCTAGACCATACATCCTCATTACATCAGAGAGATAGTGAAACACTGGAAAAAATAAGGATAAAGTGGACTACAGAAACTGATGCTCTAAACAAAGGAGAGAGAGAGAGAGAGAGAAAAGCACAAGGGAAAGTGGGCAATCGGAACACCATAGAGAGAGGAGAGATAGAAATGCCTGAAAAAGTAAAGGGGGTTGGGTATGGCATCCGGCGCTCGGGATTCCAGCAGTCACATGATACCTAATCCTAATCCTCTGGGGGGGTGGCGGATAGGGCAAACCCTCAGGGGGTGGCAGCTAGGACTAACCCCCCCCCCTCCTAGTGCCTTCCCTAACACCCGCTCCCCCGGTCCTAACCCTCCCTCCAATACTCGCCTTCGGGATGTTGGCTGTCTGTGTGCCGGCACCAGTCTCCCAAGTGGTGTCAGGATTCCAACATCGGTCAAATGACCGCCGGTATACCGTCTGCCGGGATGGTAAATGTATCCTGAGGACAGGTAGTGAGTGTGGAGGGATAGGTGGTTCAGTAAAATGTAACAGCTCAAACTGCGATCATTCACTGATAAATTGATTTATAGCTCTCCCTTTTTAACCATTGCAGTCATAAAAGCAATGTTTTTTAAACTTTTAAATAAAGCTTGTTAGCATCCCCTGCACACTGTATATGCTGGGAGATGTAGTTCTCAATATGAAAACATTTAATTACTGTTAGAGATGAGCGGGTTCGGTTTCTCTGAATCCGAACCCGCCAGAACTTCATGTTTTTTTTCACGGGTCCGAGCGACTCGGATCTTCCCGCCTTGCTCGGTTAACCCGAGCGCGCCCGAACGTCATCATGACGCTGTCGGATTCTCGCGAGACTCGGATTCTATATAAGGAGCCGCGCGTCGCCGCCATTTTCACACGTGCATTGAGATTGATAGGGAGAGGACGTGGCTGGCGTCCTCTCCGTTTAGAATTAGAATAGATTAGAGAGACACTTGATTTACTAATTTTGGGGAGCATTAGGAGTACTCAGTAGTGTACAGTGCAGAGTTTTGCTGATAGTGACCAGTGACCACCACTTTTATTTATAATCCGTTCTCTGCCTGAAAAAAGCGATACACAGCACACAGTGACTCAGTCACATACCATATCTGTGTGCACTGCTCAGGCTCAGGCCAGTGTGCTGCATCATCTATTATCTATATATAATATTATATATATCTGTCTGACTGCTCAGCTCACACAGCTTATAATTGTGGGGGAGACTGGGGAGCACTACTGCAGTGCCAGTTATAGGTTATAGCAGGAGCCAGGAGTACATAATATAATCCGTTCTCTGCCTGAAAAAAGCGATACACAGCACACAGTGACTCAGTCACATACCATATCTGTGTGCACTGCTCAGGCTCAGGCCAGTGTGCTGCATCATCTATTATCTATATATAATATTATATATATCTGTCTGACTGCTCAGCTCACACAGCTTATAATTGTGGGGGAGACTGGGGAGCACTACTGCAGTGCCAGTTATAGGTTATAGCAGGAGCCAGGAGTACATAATATATTATATAGTGAGTGACCACCAGACACACAGTGCAGTTTATTTAATATATCCGTTCTCTGCCTGAAAAAAGCGATACACACAGTGACTCAGTCAGTCACATACCATATCTGTGTGCACTGCTCAGGCTCAGGCCAGTGTGCTGCATCATCTATATATATTATATATCTGTCTGACTGCTCAGCTCACACAGCTTATAATTGTGGGGGAGACTGGGGAGCACTACTGCAGTGCCAGTTATAGGTTATAGCAGGAGCCAGGAGTACATAATATTATATTAAAATTAAACAGTGCACACTTTTGCTGCAGGAGTGCCACTGCCAGTGTGACTAGTGACCAGTGACCTGACCACCAGTATATAATATTAGTAGTATACTATCTCTTTATCAACCAGTCTATATTAGCAGCAGACACAGTACAGTGCGGTAGTTCACGGCTGTGGCTACCTCTGTGTCGGCACTCGGCAGCCCGTCCATAATTGTATATACCACCTAACCGTGTTTTTTTTTTCTTTCTTTATACATACATACTAGTTACGAGTATACTATCTCTTTATCAACCAGTCTATATATTAGCAGCAGACACAGTACAGTGCGGTAGTTCACGGCTGTGGCTACCTCTGTGTCGGCACTCGGCAGCCCGTCCATAATTGTATATACCACCTAACCGTGGTTTTTTTTTCTTTCTTTATACATACATACTAGTTACGAGTATACTATCTCTTTATCAACCAGTCTATATATTAGCAGCAGACACAGTACAGTGCGGTAGTTCACGGCTGTGGCTACCTCTGTGTCGGCACTCGGCAGCCCGTCCATAATTGTATATACCACCTAACCGTGGTTTTTTTTTCTTTCTTTATACATACATACTAGTTACGAGTATACTATCTCTTTATCAACCAGTCTATATATTAGCAGCAGACACAGTACAGTGCGGTAGTTCACGGCTGTGGCTACCTCTGTGTCGGCACTCGGCAGCCCGTCCATAATTGTATATACCACCTAACCGTGGTTTTTTTTTCTTTCTTTATACATACATACTAGTTACGAGTATACTATCTCTTTATCAACCAGTCTATATTAGCAGCAGACACAGTACAGTGCGGTAGTTCACGGCTGTGGCTACCTCAGTGTCGGCACTCGGCAGCCCGTCCATAATTGTATATACCACCTAACCGTGGTTTTTTTTTCTTTCTTTATACATACATACTAGTTACGAGTATACTATCTCTTTATCAACCAGTCTATATATTAGCAGCAGACACAGTACAGTGCGGTAGTTCACGGCTGTGGCTACCTCTGTGTCGGCACTCGGCAGCCCGTCCATAATTGTATATACCACCTAACCGTGGTTTTTTTTTCTTTCTTTATACATACATACTAGTTACGAGTATACTATCTCTTTATCAACCAGTCTATATATTAGCAGCAGACACAGTACAGTGCGGTAGTTCACGGCTGTGGCTACCTCTGTGTCGGCACTCGGCAGCCCGTCCATAATTGTATATACCACCTAACCGTGGTTTTTTTTTCTTTCTTTATACATACATACTAGTTACGAGTATACTATCTCTTTATCAACCAGTCTATATTAGCAGCAGACACAGTACAGTGCGGTAGTTCACGGCTGTGGCTACCTCTGTGTCGGCACTCGGCAGCCCGTCCATAATTGTATATACCACCTAACCGTGGTTTTTTTTTCTTTCTTTATACATACATACTAGTTACGAGTATACTATCTCTTTATCAACCAGTCTATATATTAGCAGCAGACACAGTACAGTGCGGTAGTTCACGGCTGTGGCTACCTCTGTGTCGGCACTCGGCAGCCCGTCCATAATTGTATACTAGTATCCAATCCATCCATCTCCATTGTTTACCTGAGGTGCCTTTTAGTTGTGCCTATTAAAATATGGAGAACAAAAATGTTGAGGTTCCAAAATTAGGGAAAGATCAAGATCCACTTCCACCTCGTGCTGAAGCTGCTGCCACTAGTCATGGCCGAGACGATGAAATGCCAGCAACGTCGTCTGCCAAGGCCGATGCCCAATGTCATAGTACAGAGCATGTCAAATCCAAAACACCAAATATCAGTAAAAAAAGGACTCCAAAACCTAAAATAAAATTGTCGGAGGAGAAGCGTAAACTTGCCAATATGCCATTTACCACACGGAGTGGCAAGGAACGGCTGAGGCCCTGGCCTATGTTCATGGCTAGTGGTTCAGCTTCACATGAGGATGGAAGCACTCAGCCTCTCGCTAGAAAAATGAAAAGACTCAAGCTGGCAAAAGCAGCACAGCAAAGAACTGTGCATTCTTCGAAATCCCAAATCCACAAGGAGAGTCCAATTGTGTCGGTTGCGATGCCTGACCTTCCCAACACTGGACGTGAAGAGCATGCGCCTTCCACCATTTGCACGCCCCCTGCAAGTGCTGGAAGGAGCACCCGCAGTCCAGTTCCTGATAGTCAGATTGAAGATGTCAGTGTTGAAGTACACCAGGATGAGGAGGATATGGGTGTTGCTGGCGCTGGGGAGGAAATTGACCAGGAGGATTCTGATGGTGAGGTGGTTTGTTTAAGTCAGGCACCCGGGGAGACACCTGTTGTCCGTGGGAGGAATATGGCCGTTGACATGCCAGGTGAAAATACCAAAAAAATCAGCTCTTCGGTGTGGAGGTATTTCACCAGAAATGCGGACAACAGGTGTCAAGCCGTGTGTTCCCTTTGTCAAGCTGTAATAAGTAGGGGTAAGGACGTTAACCACCTCGGAACATCCTCCCTTATACGTCACCTGCAGCGCATTCATAATAAGTCAGTGACAAGTTCAAAAACTTTGGGTGACAGCGGAAGCAGTCCACTGACCAGTAAATCCCTTCCTCTTGTAACCAAGCTCACGCAAACCACCCCACCAACTCCCTCAGTGTCAATTTCCTCCTTCCCCAGGAATGCCAATAGTCCTGCAGGCCATGTCACTGGCAAGTCTGACGAGTCCTCTCCTGCCTGGGATTTCTCCGATGCATCCTTGCGTGTAACGCCTACTGCTGCTGGCGCTGCTGTTGTTGCCGCTGGGAGTCGATGGTCATCCCAGAGGGGAAGTCGTAAGCCCACTTGTACTACTTCCAGTAAGCAATTGACTGTTCAACAGTCCTTTGCGAGGAAGATGAAATATCACAGCAGTCATCCTACTGCAAAGCGGATAACTGAGGCCTTGGCATCCTGGGTGGTGAGAAACGTGGTTCCGGTATCCATCATTACTGCAGAGCCAACTAGAGACTTGTTGTAGGTACTGTGTCCCCGGTACCAAATACCATCTAGGTTCCATTTCTCTAGGCAGGCGATACCGAAAATGTACACAGACCTCAGAAAAAGAGTCACCAGTGTCCTAAAAAATGCAGCTGTACCCAATGTCCACTTAACCACGGACATGTGGACAAGTGGAGCAGGGCAGGGTCAGGACTATATGACTGTGACAGCCCACTGGGTAGATGTATGGACTCCCGCCGCAAGAACAGCAGCGGCGGCACCAGTAGCAGCATCTCGCAAACGCCAACTCTTTCCTAGGCAGGCTACGCTTTGTATCACCGCTTTCCAGAATACGCACACAGCTGAAAACCTCTTACGGCAACTGAGGAAGATCATCGCGGAATGGCTTACCCCAATTGGACTCTCCTGTGGATTTGTGGCATCGGACAACGCCAGCAATATTGTGTGTGCATTAAATCTGGGCCAATTCCAGCACGTCCCATGTTTTGCACATACCTTGAATTTGGTGGTGCAGAATTTTTAAAAAACGACAGGGGCGTGCAAGAGATGCTGTCGGTGGCCAGAAGAATTGCGGGACACTTTCGGCGTACAGGCACCACGTACAGAAAACTGGAGCACCACCAAAAACTACTGAACCTGCCCTGCCATCATCTGAAGCAAGAAGTGGTAACGAGGTGGAATTCAACCCTCTATATGCTTCAGAGGTTGGAGGAGCAGCAAAAGGCCATTCAAGCCTATACAATTGAGCACGATATAGTAGGTGGAATGCACCTGTCTCAAGTGCAGTGGAGAATGATTTCAACGTTGTGCAAGGTTCTGATGCCCTTTGAACTTGCCACACGTGAAGTCAGTTCAGACACTGCCAGCCTGAGTCAGGTCATTCCCCTCATCAGGCTTTTGCAGAAGAAGCTGGAGGCATTGAAGGAGGAGCTAACACGGAGCGATTCCGCTAGGCATGTGGGACTTGTGGATGCAGCCCTTAATTCGCTTAACAAGGATTCACGGGTGGTCAATCTGTTGAAATCAGAGCACTACATTGTGGCCACCGTGCTCGATCCTAGATTTAAAGCCTACCTTGGATCTCTCTTTCCGGCAGACACAGGTCTGCTGGGGTTGAAAGACCTGCTGGTGACAAAATTGTCAAGTCAAGCGGAACGCGACCTGTCAACATCTCCTCCTTCACATTCTCCCGCAACTGGGGGTGCGAGGAAAAGGCTCAGAATTCCGAGCCCACCCGCTGGCGGTGATGCAGGGCAGTCTGGAGCGACTGCTGATGCTGACATCTGGTCCGGACTGAAGGACCTGACAACGATTACGGACATGTCGTCTACTGTCACTGCATATGATTCTCTCAACATTGATAGAATGGTGGAGGATTATATGAGTGACCGCATCCAAGTAGGCACGTCACACAGTCCGTACTTATACTGGCAGGAAAAAGAGGCAATTTGGAGGCCCTTGCACAAACTGGCTTTATTCTACCTAAGTTGCCCTCCCACAAGTGTGTACTCCGAAAGAGTGTTTAGTGCCGCCGCTCACCTTGTCAGCAATCGGCGTACGAGGTTACATCCAGAAAATGTGGAGAAGATGATGTTCATTAAAATGAATTATAATCAATTCCTCCGCGGAGACATTGACCAGCAGCAATTGCCTCCACAAAGTACACAGGGAGCTGAGATGGTGGATTCCAGTGGGGACGAATTGATAATCTGTGAGGAGGGGGATGTACACGGTGATATATCGGAGGGTGAAGATGAGGTGGACATCTTGCCTCTGTAGAGCCAGTTTGTGCAAGGAGAGATTAATTGCTTCTTTTTTGGGGGGGGTCCAAACCAACCCGTCATATCAGTCACAGTCGTGTGGCAGACCCTGTCACTGAAATGATGGGTTGGTTAAAGTGTGCATGTCCTGTTTTGTTTATACAACATAAGGGTGGGTGGGAGGGCCCAAGGACAATTCCATCTTGCACCTCTTTTTTCTTTTCTTTTTCTTTGCATCATGTGCTGATTGGGGAGGGTTTTTTGGAAGGGACATCCTGCGTGACACTGCAGTGCCACTCCTAGATGGGCCCGGTGTTTGTGTCGGCCACTAGGGTCGCTAATCTTACTCACACAGCTACCTCATTGCGCCTCTTTTTTTCTTTGCGTCATGTGCTGTTTGGGGAGGGTTTTTTGGAAGGGACATCCTGCGTGACACTGCAGTGCCACTCCTAGATGGGCCCGGTGTTTGTGTCGGCCACTAGGGTCGCTAATCTTACTCACACAGCTACCTCATTGCGCCTCTTTTTTTCTTTGCGTCATGTGCTGTTTGGGGAGGGTTTTTTGGAAGGGACATCCTGCGTGACACTGCAGTGCCACTCCTAGATGGGCCCGGTGTTTGTGTCGGCCACTAGGGTCGCTAATCTTACTCACACAGCTACCTCATTGCGCCTCTTTTTTTCTTTGCGTCATGTGCTGTTTGGGGAGGGTTTTTTGGAAGGGCCATCCTGCGTGACACTGCAGTGCCACTCCTAGATGGGCCCGGTGTTTGTGTCGGCCACTAGGGTCGCTAATCTTACTCACACAGCTACCTCATTGCGCCTCTTTTTTTCTTTGCGTCATGTGCTGTTTGGGGAGGGTTTTTTGGAAGGGCCATCCTGCGTGACACTGCAGTGCCACTCCTAGATGGGCCCGGTGTTTGTGTCGGCCACTAGGGTCGCTAATCTTACTCACACAGCTACCTCATTGCGCCTCTTTTTTTCTTTGCGTCATGTGCTGTTTGGGGAGGGTTTTTTGGAAGGGACATCCTGCGTGACACTGCAGTGCCACTCCTAGATGGGCACGGTGTTTGTGTCGGCCACTAGGGTCGCTTATCTTACTCACACAGCGACCTCGGTGCAAATTTTAGGACTAAAAATAATATTGTGAGGTGTGAGGTCTTCAGAATAGACTGAAAATGAGTGGAAATTATGGTTTTTGAGGTTAATAATACTTTGGGATCAAAATGACCCCCAAATTCTATGATTTAAGCTGTTTTTTAGTGTTTTTGGAAAAAAACACCCGAATCCAAAACACACCCGAATCCGACAAAAAAAATTCGGTGAGGTTTTGCCAAAACGCGTTCGAACCCAAAACACGGCCGCGGAACCGAACCCAAAACCAAAACACAAAACCCGAAAAATTTCAGGCGCTCATCTCTAATTACTGTATGAACTCTAATTCCCCAACTGAAACCTCTCACAAACACACACTCCTAAATCTAGTACACACACACACACATTTCCCCAGTACTGACAACTCTCATCACTTCCACACACTGACAACTCCCTCCTGCTCCTCTCCCCACTGACACTGACAGCTCCCTCACAGTCACACACATCCTCCACCCCCCCACCCCCCCCACACACACACTGATAGCACACATGCACAAATCCCCCCCTCCTCGACACTAACTGTCACGGACTGCTTGGGCAGCAGGGGGCAGGCTCTGACTTGAAGTGCTGAAATTCAACAGCTCTCTCGAACTTGCAAGGCATGGCTGTGCAGCTGTCTCCAGCCATCTCCTTGCCCACTGTGTAATTTGTGGCGTTCTCTGATGTTCCCCGCTCTGCCTCTACAACCGGCACATAATGTACAGCAGTGGTGACTCCTGAGTATGGGCCTGGAGAACTCCGCCTACCGGGGGGTAGGGATTAATAATTTCAAAGGGGCAGAGCTAGGAGTGAAGCAGTGGACAGCAGTTGAGGGGCGTTTCAAACTGTAACAGGGTTGGGACAATTTCAGTATCCTTCCCTCACCGTCTAATTGGTCAGTCCCACGCTGATTGCCATGGCGCCCTTTCGAGACTGCAGAACTCTATCCCTTAGCCACGGTTGGCACAGCTGGATGGTGCCCCTGGCAAGTGCCATCCTGGCCAAGGGGTAGATACGCCCCTGAGGGTCAGGGCCAGCAACAGAAATCTCGGGGCCCAGTACACTGATATCTCTGGGGCCCCCTCAACCCCCCCTTAACTTGGCAGAGGGATCTTTAAAAAAAATGGAGCCTTTGACTCGGACCGTCAGTGAGGCCGGCAGGTGGTTTTCATACTGGGCTATCCAGCTCTTCGGTGGCGGTGGCAGGGACATTCAGAAAAGGGCCAGTACAGCAAAATGCATAATAATGGCAATACAGTATGGACCACAGGGACTGGACAAAGTGATGGGGTAAAAGGAGGGGGGGAGGGTTTAGTTGGCCTGTTAATTGTTTTCCTGCTTAAATTGAGCAGTTGGTGGATACACTTTAAAAAGCAATATTGGCACTGTGGCCCCATTATTTCTGTTCTTAATACTTGGAGCCCTGAACAAGTGTCCCCTTTGTCCCCCCTGTCACCGGGCCTGTTCAGGCGTTACCTATGGAGAAGCTGCGACATGACATCCTAGGACACGATACTGCACCATGCATCACCATTATATTTCAGTGTGCCTTGTCAATATTTAAATCTTGTTCTGTGTGACGTGAGTTGTAAATGGTTCAAAATCTCTGTGCTACAGTATCGTCACCATGTAGTTATAACAACACCGCAAAACCACCAAAAGACGTGTTTTGGTAGAGGGACTGCTGGAGGGGCCCATTGGGGCCCCCAGTTTGCTACCCCACCCCAGTATACCTGTGCTGTAGCCAGTGGAAGGGGCACTATCTTCCCGGTGATCTCTTCGGGAAGATGGTGCCGCACATAGAAAGCAAAGACTCTGGCTGCACTCTCCTGCCCTCGCTCTAAGCAAGGTGATCGGGCCACAAAAGGACCCCTGTCGGACCTCGGCCTGTGGGCCACAAAAGGATGCATTGGGGGCGGCATGCGGCCCATGGGTTTGACACCCCTGCCCTAGAGTATCAAAATTTGTTTCACGGCACCCCTAGGCCAAAGTTTTTTTTATTGAGAAATTCAGAAAAAAATATAAAATTAAGTAAATTGTGTTTATAGCATGTCATCCTCAGGTTCAGTTATGTTGTGAGGGAATGGTTTTGCCACTTTAATAAAGTATAAATAATTTTAATTGGTCCTGGACCACCAAACTATGCTACCAGTGCAAGAACCCCAGTTTGGAAACTACTGCCATAAAATAAACCTTTTTTGTTTTTTTTAAACTACATGTAATACACCTTAGATCTCAGTTCCTAAAAGGTTTTAAACCCTTGCATACAGTAAACTACACATATTTAAAAATCCTACACCGGGCACAAGTGCTCACGGGCCAATTTCATGGCAGTCTCGGATAGGAGGGCATTGTGGATTCACCAAGGGAATGCTGATGCTGACTCCAAGAAGAAAGGGAGTCTCTTCCCTATGAAGGTGAAGCCTTGTTTGGCGACGGCCTAGTTAATTTGATCTCGGCAGCTCCCGCAGGTAAGTCATCCTTCTTGCCCTATGTTCCCTCTCAACGGATGAAGACGCATCATTATCTGACGCAGTCATTTCGGCCCAATAGATATGCAAGAAGTTAAGATTCCCCTTTCTTTGCAGGTAGAGGAAGGAAAAGAGGGAAGAGGTCTGTAGCCTCTTCAAGATCGCAGGAGCAGAGATCGTCCTCTGCTTCTGCCAAATCCACTGCATGACGCTGGGGCTCTCTTGCAGGAGCCCGCACCAGTGGGGGGCACGTCTAAAACTCTTCAGTCAGTTCTAGATTCATTCGGACCTGGACTCGTGGGTTTTACAAATAGTGTCCCAAGGGTACAAACTGGGGTTTCAAGACGTTCCCCCTCACCGATTGTTCAAATCAGCCTTAGTCAGCAGGGAGAAGGTTTTTATTCAAGCCTCTTCGTGGTCCCGAAGCCGGACGGCTCAGTCAGACCAATCTTAAATCTGAAATCCCTTAATTTCTACCTAAAGAAATTCAATTTCAAGATGGAATCTCTCAGGGTAGTGATCTCCAGTCCGGGGGATAAAGGAGATTTCATGGTTTTGGTAGACATAAAGGATGCCTACTTATATGTTCCCATTTAGCCACTGCATCAAGCTACCTGAGGTTTGCAATTCAGGATTGTCATTACCAATTTCAGACGTTGCCGTTTGGTCTGTCCACGGCTCCGAGGATTTTCACCAGGGTGATGGCGGAAATGATGGTCCTCCTTCGCAAGCAAGGAGTCACAATTATACCGTACTTGGATGATCTCCTGATAAAGGCGAGATCCAGGGACCAGTTGGTGCAAAACATCTACTCTCCCTGACAGTTCTTCAACAACATGGTTGGCTCCTAAACTTGCCAAAATCGCAGTTGGTCCCAATGATGCGGTTGTTGTTTTTGGGAGTGATACTGGACACAGAAGAGGTTTTCTTCTAGTGGAAAGGCTCTGGAGATCCAGAGTCTGGTCAAACAAATTCTGAAACCAGCAAGAGTGTTAATCCATCAATGCATTCAGTTGCTGGGGAAGATGGTTGCGGCCTACGAGGCCATTCAGTTTGGCAGGTTCCATGCCAGAGTGTTCCAGTGGGACCTGTTGGACAAGTGGTCCGGATCCCACCTACACATGCACCGGAGGATAATCCTGTCTTCCAAGACCAGAATCTCACTCCATTGGTGGCTGCACAGTTCTCACCACCTAGAGGGGCGATGGTTCGGGATCCAGGACGGGATCCTAGGGACCACGGATGCAACCCTCCGAGGCTGGAGAGCAGTCACACAGGGGGAAAACATCCAAGGAAGATGGTCAAGTCTTCCTTGGATGTTTTCATCTCCACATAAATGTTCTGGAGTTAAGGGCCATTTAATAACTGCAGACACAGTACGCACTGGGACGGGTGCCCAGCATCCTCTACGGACTAAGAGAAAAGGATTTACCGGTAGGTATTAAAATCCTATTTTCTCTAACGTCCTAGAGGATGCTGGGGACTCCGTAAGGACCATGGGGATAGACGGGCTCCGCAGGAGACATGGGCACTTTAAGAAAGACTTTAGTTCTGGGTGTGCACTGGCTCCTCCCTCTATGCCCCTCCTCCAGACCTCAGTTTGATACTGTACCCAGTGGAGACTGGGTGCTTTTCAGGAGCTCTCCTGAGCTTTCTGAGAGAAAGTATTTTGTTAGGTTTTTAATTTTCAGGGAGCACTGCTGGCAACAGACTCCCTCATCGAGGGACTGAGGGGAGAGAAGCAGCCCTACTCTCTGAGTTGCAAGGTCCTGCTTCTTAGGCTACTGGACACCATTAGCTCCAGTGGGATTGGTACGCAGGATCTCACCCTCGCCGTCCGTCCCAGAGCCGCGCCGCCGTCCCCCTCGCAGAGCCGGAAGATAGAAGCCGGGTGAGTATGAGAAGAAAAGAAGACTTCAGAGGCGGCAGAAGACTTCATGATCTTCACTGAGGTAACGCACAGCACTGCAGCTGTGCGCCTTTGCTCCCATACACCTCACATACTCCGGTCACTGTAAGGGTGCAGGGCGCAGGGGGGGCGCCCTGGGCAGCAATATAAACCTCTTTCGCAAAAATATAACATATATACAGCTGGGCACTTTATATATGTATAAGCCCCCACCAATTTTACAGTTTAAGCGGGACAGAAGCCCGCCTCCGAGGGGGCGGGGCTTCTCCCTCAGCACTCACCAGCGCCATTTTTTCTCCACAGCACCGCTGAGAGGAAGCTCCCCGGACTCTACCCTGCTTATACCACGTTAGACAAGAGGGTTGAAAAGAGGGGGGGGGCACATAATTCGCAAATTACATACAGCAGCACTACTGGGCAAACATTAAGTTACTGTTTTATTCCTGGGTTATATAGCGCTGGGGGGTGTGCTGGCATACTCTCTCTCTGTCTCTCCAAAGGGCCTTGTGGGGAAACTGTCTTCAGAAAAAGCATTCCCTGTGTGTGTAGTGTGTCGGTACACGTGTGTCGACATGTCTGAGGAAGAAGGCTATATTAGAGAGGAGCGGGAGCAAATGAATGTGGTGTCTCCGCCGACAGCTGATTGGATGGATATGTGGAATGTTTTAAATGCTAGTGTAAACTCATTGCACAAAAGATTAGACAAGGCAGAAGCTTTGGGACAGTCAGGGTTTAAACCCATGCCTGATCCTATGTTGCAGGGACTGTCAGGGTCTCATAAGCGCCCACTATCCCAGATTGTTGACACAGATACCGACACGGATTCTGACTCCAGTGTCGATTACGATGATGCAAAGTTACAGCCAAAATTGGCAAAATCCATTCGATTTATGATTATGGCAATAAAAGATGTTTTGCACATCACAGAGGAACCCCCTGTCGCTGACAAGAGGGTACATATGTACAAGGGTAAGAAGCCTGAGGTAACCTTTCCCCCCTCACACGAGCTGAACGAGTTATGTGAAAAAGCTTGGGAATCTCCAGATAAAAGACTGCAGATTTCCAAAAGGATTCTTATGGCGTATCCTTTCCCATCAACGGATAGGTTACGATGGGAATCCTCCCCTAGGGTGGACAAAGCATTAACACGCTTATCCAAGAAGGTAGCCCTCCCGTCCCAGGATACGGCTACCCTCAAAGAGTGTGCTGACCGCAAACAGGAGATTACCCTGAAGTCCATTTATACACATTCAGGTACCTTACTCAGACCGGCAATTGCGTCGGCCTGGGTGTGTAGTGCTGTAGCGGCATGGACAAATACCTTATCTGAGGGGATGGATAGCCTAGACAAGGATACTATTTTATTGACCCTGGGGCATATAAGAGATGCTGTCCTATATATGTGTGTATGCAAACTACAGGTGGTGCTGCAGGGCCCACACCCTTTTACTTGTCTTGTAGAGCAGCTCTGAAGCTGTTACAGTGCCCAGCTGCTGCAAGAAATCAGCTTGAATGCTTCAGGGGCTTGGGCATGGCCAACATGAGCCCCACACCGAAGGAGGGTGGGGGTGTTTAATGCAAACTTGGGGTTATACAAGCGCCGCAAAAGGCCGCCATGCCCTGCATGCCCCTTTTCTCTTTTCATATACAGATGAGGGTTCCAGCCAACTTTGGCCCACTGCTTGGATGACATCACCGTATGCAAATCCGTCTGCTGCAGACCTTCCCCCAGGAATGATTGCAATAGTTGTTGCATATGGTTTAATGTCTGAGGGTGCTTCAGTATTAGGCAGCCTTCCGCCCTCCCATGTTCATCTGAAAAGATGTGTTCTCCCTGCAGTTGTTGTCCCCAGACGAGAGTTCCCTTGTGCTTCCTCAGTTAAATCTCCTTAACTTGACGGGGGTGTGCCCGAGCAGCCGCCCTCCCCAGCCCTATCCCAACACATACTTATCTTGCATATGAGATCTCTTGATCATGAAGATAGTTCTCACAGGTTGAGGTTCATCCTGGCCCCGCTCCCCGCTGGAGATCGCTGATGGGGACAGCAGCGGGGCTTCAGCAGAAGGGTGAGTATGTGTGGCCAGAGACCTCCCTTCCCATGTGCAGGCCTGCAGAGTCTGCCGCGCAGGATGGGGCATGTGGCACTCTCCCTCCCAGGGGCTCTTCCAGATGTAGCTCCTCAGCAGTATTTTTCCCGGGCTGCGCGGCGCTCTCCCCGACTGGCATCCGCCCTGGAACACTGCCTTCCTCAATGCAACATCAGCAGGGGGCCCTGGCCTCATCACCATCCCAGGTCTTTCTCATGTATGTATCATGTATGTGTGTGTGATATATGTATGAATCATATATGTTTGTGATATATATATATATATATTCCATAGACAAAAAACCTTACGGTTTCACATGTCCCATTAAGGCTTCTTAGACATGATCGAAATTTCAGAAACCTGTTGTAACTCTTCCACTCAAACTCCAAAAAGCAATGAAATTCCGATCATTAAGGCTGACGCCTTAATGGACGTGTTCCTTGCGCAATACAGATATGGTATGCCATCACAGCCTGTGGGTAAGTGCAGATTCAGCACTCTCACAGAGTGAGATTGCTGTCACTCACACAATGGTGGAGCTGCTAATTCACAGATTTGTGTGCTCATTGGAATACACACATGCAGTCTATGCAACTGAAGGTCTGAGCAGTTTTGTGGTGCTCCCATCCCACGCAGTGCCCACAACCATCCCATTCAGTCAACACAACAAAGCCACCTTGTTACAACATCCTTCTAACTCCATACATCCATCTCACTTAGTATACACATTTAGCTCCCTCAAACATCTTGGTTAATTGCTAAACTATAATACCCCATCTACGGTCTATGCATCTACACTTACTTCCCCTATACACCCCCATGCTGCCCGGTCTTCCCCAATCCCTACTGCTGTGTTCTCCCATCTGTGCTAGTCTGTACTAACTTATCTGTACCATCTGTCTTTCCCCACCTGTGCATTGTCTGTACCACCGTTTCCTTCTCTCTGTGCTGCTCAGTGTTTCCTTCTTCAACGTCACTCTGCCTCCTCCAGTACATGGCACACTGTCTTCTCTCCCATCTGCACCAGTTTTCTACCCATCCATGCCAGTGTTTTCAACCCATCTGCACCATTTCCCCCATCTGCACCGCTCTGTCTCCCTTCCCATACTTGCTGCTTAATCTACCCCCTATCCACACCACTCTTACCCTATTCATGTAGCTGACATCCTGAAGGTAAATTTAGTGGATCCTGCGCTCTTGGCAGGGGGATAACCGCCACAGCCCTCCCCCCAGTTGTCCGGAAACGCCTCCGTTGTGCAGACCATGCCCTGCCAATGGCATTCTAACGCTGTTTGCACGCCCCCCTCCTTCCCCGCAACCACCTCTGCCTATCAATCAGGCAGGGTGATAGCATCTCACTGGGCTCCTGGGGTACGCACGCGCAGTGCGGCCATTGCACGTGCGCACCTCACAAACTAATTCAGACTGCAATCGCTGCTGCTGCTGCGGTCTGAATTACCCCCTGTGTTTCTCTGTCCCCCCCATTAGTGCTGCTTAGTGTTCCCTCTATCCACACACTTCTGTTCCCCCATCCACACCGCTCTCCTCCCTCCAATCAACAACACTCTTACCTCATCTGAGCAGCTTTGTCTTCCGCTCAGACCTTCAGTTGCATAGACTGCATGTGTGTATTCCAATGAGCACACACATCTGTGAATTAGCAGCTCCACCATTGTGTGAGTGACAGCAATCTCACTCTGTGAGAGTGCTGAATCTGCACTTACCCACAGGCTGTGATGGCATACCATATCTGTATTGCGCAAGGAACACGTCCATTAAGGCGTCAGCCTTAATGATCGGAATTTCATTGCTTTTTGGAGTTTGAGTGGAAGAGTTACAACAGGTTTCTGAAATTTCGATCATGTCTAAGAAGCCTTAATGGGACATGTGAAACCATAAGGTTTTTTGTCTATGGAATTTCATCGCTTTTTTTAAATTTATTTTTTTTATTCAGAAATGTAAAATTTCACTGTAAGAATAAACATTTGATTTTTTAAATGTTTAATGAAAATGTTCGTATAACATCACTGTTCTGTGCAAAATTATTTTATTAACCAAACCAAATTGTTTAAGGTCCGTACACACTTAACGATTTAATGAGCGACGTCGCTCATTTTATCGTTAAGTGTGTATGCAGCCAGCGACAAACGATGCGCGGCCCCGCGGGTCGGCAACAATCTTCGCTGTCGGTAGGGCATGCAGGAAGGATGTGGACTGTCGTCCACGACCTTCATGCAGGGCTGGCGGGGGCGTGACGTCACTGAGCGATATGAGCGGTCATATCGCTCAGTGTGTACAGTCGGCCGCCGGCCGGCCCGGGAGGGGAAACATTAGACGATGTCGCTCACAGAGCGACATCGTTTAATGTGTACGGGCCTTTAGACTTTGGTCAAAATATTTTGCTGCCTTTGCAGCTGATGCAGGGAGGGGGGTAGGCAGCAGCAGCCTGTAACTGAGGCTGGAGGTAGGCGTGAAATGCATTGCTTGTACGTGTGAGTGCGTGGTGTCAGGTGCTGCGCGTGTATATGTGTGTGTGTGTCAGGTGCTGCCTGTGTATGTGTGTGTCAGCTCCTGTGTGTATGTGTGTGTCAGGTGCTGCGTGTATATATGAGTGTGTCTGATGGTGCGTGTGTATGCGTCAGCTGCCGCACGTGTGTGTGTGTGTGTGTGTCAGGTGTTGCGGGTGTATATGTGTGTGAGTATCAGGTGCTCCGCGTGTGTACAAGTGTATGTCTGGTGCTGTGCATGAATACGTATGTCTGTGTCAGGTGCTGCACGTGTCTATGTGTGTGTGAGTAAGGCACTGCGTGTGTATGTGTGTGTCTGATGGTGTGCGTGTATATGTATGTGTCAGGTGCTGCGTGTATATGCATGTGTCAGGTGCTGCGTGTATATGCATGTGTCAGGTGCTGCATGTTTATTTTATTGTGTCTGATGGTACGTGTGTGTGTCAGGTGCCGCACGTGTATATGTGTGTGTGTGTCAGGTGTTGCGCGTGTATGTGTGGGTCAGGTGCTGCATGTTTATTTTATTGTGTCTGATGCTACGTGTGTGTGTGTCAGGTGCCGCACGTGTATGTGTGTGTGTCAGGTGTTGCGCGTGTATGTGTGGGTCAGGTGCTGCATGTTTATTTTATTGTGTCTGATGCTACGTGTGTGTGTGTCAGGTGCCGCACGTGTATGTGTGTGTGTCAGGTGTTGCGCGTGTATGTGTGTGTCAGGTGCCGCGCGTGTATGTGTGTGTCAGGTGCCGTTCCCCTTCTTCCCATCCCAGCTCTCTCTGTAGAATACAGCTCTGCACCCAGAGAGAGGGAAAGACTAGGGGGCTGATCACTGCACTGCTCACTTTTTGGTCATGAGTTCGGCCTCCTGTTTCTTCCAGTGCTGTGTTCCTGCAGCCTAGCCCTCCCTGTTGTGCCAGAGAATCAGCCCTTCCTTCCCCTGACAGAGAGAGAGAGCCCGAGGCAGAGACACTCTTCCCGTAGCTGGCCTACCCCCAGTACTTCAGCACTGGCCATGCGGCAGTCAACAAAGGAGACCAGCAGGGGGTTCTGGCAGCATCAGCTGTGGCCGCAGCTGGATCGGGGAGGCCTGCAGTGTCTGAGGTGGGCAACACTTCCTCCGCCGCTGTCACCTTCCCCTGCCGGAGAGAAAGCCAGAGACATACCCTTCCCGCAGCTGGGATACCCCTAGTACCTCAGCGCTGGACAGGCAGAAGTCTATGGAGGGGACCGGCAGGGGTTTCGGGCCGCAGCAGTAGCAGCGGCCGCAGTCAGATCAGGGAGGCCTGCAGGGTCAGAACTGGGCAGCACTTCCACCAACACTGTCACCTCTGTGCTGGGCATGTACACCAGTCCGTACGGACGGAGGTGTCCACAACAGGCAGCAGTATAATGAGTCAGACAAACTCATTACACGCTGCCCACTGCTGCGCCGCATGCCCTCGATGGAGGAAGCCTAGATGCGGTCCCCAGCGGCAGCGAGGGAGAAGGGTGATCACATCACCCTTCAACCCGGCACCTCACAATCAGCTGGGGATCTGCAGTAGCTTCATCTCTCTCTTCCTCTCCCTCTCTGACAGCACAGCAGCCCCTCTGGGTCCCATGTAGCTCTGCCCCCCTGCTCACAGTTCACTCGGCCTCTCCTGATTAAAAAGAAAATAAGAGCCTGACCTGCTGCTCAGATGCGAGGAGGGGACGGGCGGTAGGTCCTCTGTGAGTACACTACACAGTCAAAATTAACTCTGACTCCTCACAACAGTGTGGACTGCAGGCGACGTCAGATGCCAATTTGGGTGTGCTTGCCGCACTACCTGCCCATCAAGCCCAACGTGGCATTTTGTATTAGGAACCCTATAACAGCATTCCGACATCCCTCCCTATGACGCTGCCATCCATACACTGCCGCTCTCATACATCCGTACACCGCCACTCTCATACATCCGCACACTGCCGCTCTCACACAACTGTACACTGTTGCTCTCATACATCCATACACTGCCGCTCTCATACATCCGTACAACCCCGCTCTCATACATCCGTACAACCCCGCTCTCATACATCCGTACAACCCCGCTCTCATACATCCGTACAACCCCGCACTCTTACAGCCGTACTCTTACAGCCGCAGACTGCCGCACTCTTACAGCAGCACACCGCCGCACGCCTACAGCCGCACACCATCGCACTCATACAGCCGCACACCGACGCAGTTATACAGCCGTACATTGCCGCTCTCATACATCCGCACACTGCCGCTCTCATACATCCGCACACTGCCGCTCACATCTATACATACATAGCCTCCATACATCTACACATCCAATCCCCGCGCAAGGGAACACTGAAATCACTATCACTTTTCCCCGGGGTGTGACCACAGCCAGCCACTACTCCGGCCACCTTCTTGTGACACCAAAATGCATCTTACCTATCATCAGGGTGGTGCTGCTGCTGGGGGCAGGTTGCTGCCTCAGTCTCCTAGTTGGTGCTGCGATTGGAGGGGGTACTGCTTCCCTGTGCTGCCACTGTCTCCCGGATCATCGTGCCGCTGGCTGAATTGCAGCTTGACGCTACTGCTGCCGGGAGTAACAGCTTCCTGACTGTTGTTGCTGGTGGCTGCCTACTGCTCATTGCCGCCGGAACACTGACCGGCTCGGCAGTGATGCTGGCGGAGGAGTAGTGGCGGTGGGGTGGTGCCTGCTCCCTTCCCTCGAGCATGCCGCAGTGTAAAAAAATAAATAATAGAGAGCATACCAGGGTGAGAGTCTGTATGGATCACAGTGATTACACGGGGCACAGCATAAGGACACCTTGCTGTGAGGGGCTCTGCCCACACAGATTGCTGCACCCTCTCTGATGTCAGCCGCTGCCCTCTCGTTCTCTGGGCGGCCAGTTCCAGTGTGAGGTAGGAGAGGAAGAGAACACACAGGTGTTAGGCGCCGTGGTCCGCGATGTCCTCGCGGCCCGGCGCCTAGCAACTAGGGACGCCGAGCGTGCTAGCCGCCGGCTCCCTAGCAACGCTAGGACGCCGGGCGCGCTGAGCCGCCTGGACCCTAGCAACGGGGACGCCACGGACGGACTGCGCTCCCCTTGCAGGGTCAATCAAGTGAACTACACACACACACTTGTCTTCTGGTCGTGCAGCAAGGCAGCTGCACGGCATTGTGCTAATCAGGCTCTGAACTTCTGATTGAAGGACTCCCTGCTAAATACCTTCTCAGTGCTTCACACAGACGCCGGTAATAGCTTCCTGCATGCTGCTTTGGTTTGCTGACGTCTGTTCCAGTTCTGCTGTGTCCGGTCATTCCTGTCCTCAGAGTTCCTGAATCTTAGTGTTGTCATCTCTTCCCAAGGAGTCTTCCAGTCCTCATTTACCCGCAACAGTCGCTAGAGGATCTCGTGTGGTTTTCGTGAGTGGCGGCTCTGCCGCGTGCTGCGGCCTAGGCCGCTTTATTTTGTATTCTGTGTTGGTGCATTTGCGGAGGTTTACGCTCCCACACTCCTCTCCGGAACTCGCCGGTGCCGGGTAGAAGAGTGGACAAGTGGGTATTTTGGTTGTCCTTTTCCCTGGCGGTTTTCCGCACATACTCTAGTTTAAAGTTAGTTTTGAGCCCCTGGCTTTGTTGTTTAGTAGAGGGCCCCTTGTTATCACCCTGTCTCGGATTTCTCTTTGTCTCCCATTAAGACCTGATGGGGCATCGGAGTTGGGCAGACGTAATCCGCCCTTCAAACGCGGCTGCCATGGGCCCAAGCAACCATAGTCTCGCAAGAGATTTCTGACAGCACGGGCGAGACAACGGAGATAGGGCGCCAGGGGCTATTCCCGTTCCCACTCCCTTTCCAAGCATTACGTTCCAGTACTCAGGTCCTTGCTATAATATATCCCCAGACCAGAGTATTGGAATCATAACAACAGGAGAGCAGCCCTGATATATAACAGAGGTGGAAGTTCTATAGGCAACAGAGACGGAGACCAGCCAGCCAGTCTCCCAGTGCCCTGATCACTACACGCCGCCAGCACAGCATTACAGGAGGGTCCTATAGTGCTGCCCTGAGCTAACAGGTGTGTGTACCAGTGTGCTGCGCCCTGGTGTCTCTGAGAGGGGTGAGGTCACCGTGCCGCTTTAGTATATGGCTTTTCCTTAGTACTGTAAGTTACAGCCCTGCACTAGTAGTGGCAACTCTGCCCTATGTGAACCTGTGAGGTTATTTTCCTATTTACAGAATAACCGGGGAGAAGGCGGCCACATTGCGGCTCTCAAGAGAAGGCACTCTAGTACACCCCCTGCTGGCGGCCACTGCGCAGGCGCAACAAATTGAAATGTCCGATCTCTATAATGGGGCATATTTCTCTTAATTAAAAAAAACCTGTAACTTTCTGAAAAACCACAACCCCAAAAGGCACTTCACAGGGACATGCTCTATCTAATAAAACAAACCCCAAGTCATATATATATATATATATATATAATATATATATATATATATATATATATATATATATAATAAGATTTTACTCACCGGTAAATCTATTTCTCGTAGTCCGTAGTGGATGCTGGGACTCCGTAAGGACCATGGGGAATAGCGGCTCCGCAGGAGACTTGGCACAACTAAAGAGAGCTTTAGGACTACCTGGTGTGCACTGGCTCCTCCCCCTATGACCCTCCTCCAGACCTCAGTTAGGATACTGTGCCCGGAAGAGCTGACACTAAGGAAGGATTTTGAATCCCGGGTAAGACTCATACCAGCCACACCAATCACACCGTACAACTCGTGATATTATACCCAGTTAACAGTATGACAACAACGGAGCCTCTGCACAGATGGCTCTCAACAATAACCCTTTTGTTAACAATAACTATGTACAAGTACTTGGGATGGGCGCCCAGCATCCACTACGGACTACGAGAAATAGATTTACCGGTGAGTAAAATCTTATTTTCTCTGACGTCCTAAGTGGATGCTGGGACTCCGTAAGGACCATGGGGATTATATCAAAGCTCCCAAACGGGAGGGAGAGTGCGGATGACTCTGCAGCACCGAATGAGCGAACTCCAGGTCCTCCTCAGCCAGGGTGTCAAACTTGTAAAATCTTGCAAATGTGTTTGACCCCGACCAAGTAGCAGCTCGGCAAAGTTGTAAAGCAGAGACCCCTCGGGCAGCCGCCCAAGAAGAGCCCACCTTCCTCGTGGAATGGGCTTTTACTGATCTAGAATGCGGCAGTCCCGCCGCAGAATGTGCAAGCTGAATTGTGCTACATATCCAGCGAGCAATAGTCTGCTTTGAAGCAGGAGCACCCATCTTGTTTGGTGCGTAGAGGATAAACAGCGAGTCAGTTTTCCTGACTCCAGCCATTCTGGAAACATAAATTTTCAGGGCCCTGACTACATCCAGCAACTTGGAATCCTCCAAGTTCCGAGTAGCCGCAGGCACCACAATAGGTTGGTTCAAATGAAACGCTGAAACCACCTTAGGCAGAAATTGGGGATGAGCCCTCAATTCCGCCCTATCCATATGGAAAATCACATAAGGGCTTTTGCATGACAAAGCCGCCAACTCTGACACACGCCTGGCCGAAGCCAGGGCCAATAGCATGACCACTTTCGACGTGAGATATTTTAACTCCACGGTTTTAAGTGGCTCAAACCAATGTGATTTAAGGAAATCCAACACCACGTTGAGATCGCAAGGTGCCACTGGAGGCACAAAAGGAGGCTGAATATGCAGCACTCCTTTAACAAAAGTCTGAACTTCCGGCAGGGAAGCCAGTTCTTTTTGGAAGAAAATCGACAGAGCCGAAATCTGGACCTTAATGGACCCCAATTTGAGGCCCATATTCACCCCTGACTGTAGGAAGTGCAGGAATCGACCCAGTTGAAATTCCTCCGTTGGGGCCTTCCTGTCCTCACACCAAGCAACATATTTTCGCCATATGTGGTGATAATTAGAGATGAGCGCCTGAAATTTTTCGGGTTTTGTGTTTTGGTTTTGGGTTCGGTTCCGCGGCCGTGTTTTGGGTTCGAACGCGTTTTGGCAAAACCTCACCGAATTATTTTTGTCGGATTCGGGTGTGTTTTGGATTCGGGTGTTTTTTTCCAAAAACACTAAAAAACAGCTTAAATCATAGAATTTGGGGGTCATTTTGATCCCAAAGTATTATTAACCTCAAAAACCATAATTTACACTCATTTTCAGTCTATTCTGAATACCTCACACCTCACAATATTATTTTTAGTCCTAAAATTTGCACCGAGGTCGCTGTGTGAGTAAGATAAGCGACCCTAGTGGCCGACACAAACACCGGGCACATCTAGGAGTGGCACTGCAGTGTCACGCAGGCTGTCCCTTCCAAAAAACCCTCCCCAAACAGCACATGACGCAAAGAAAAAAAGAGGCGCAATGAGGTAGCTGTGTGAGTAAGATTAGCGACCCTAGTGGCCGACACAAACACCGGGCCCATCTAGGAGTGGCACTGCAGTGTCACGCAGGATGGCCCTTCCAAAAAACCCTCCCCAAACAGCACATGACGCAAAGAAAAAAAGAGGCGCAATGAGGTAGCTGACTGTGTGAGTAAGATTAGCGACCCTAGTGGCCGACACAAACACCGGGCACATCTAGGAGTGGCACTGCAGTGTCACGCAGGATGTCCCTTCCAAAAAACCCTCCCCAAACAGCACATGATGCAAAGAAAAAAAGAGGCGCAATGAGGTAGCTGTGTGAGTAAGATTAGCGACCCTAGTGGCCGACACAAACACCGGGCCCATCTAGGAGTGGCACTGCAGTGTCACGCAGGATGTCCCTTCCAAAAAACCCTCCCCAATCAGCACATGATGCAAAGAAAAAGAAAAGAAAAAAGAGGTGCAAGATGGAATTATCCTTGGGCCCTCCCACCCACCCTTATGTTGTATAAACAAAACAGGACATGCACACTTTAACCAACCCATCATTTCAGTGACAGGGTCTGCCACACGACTGTGACTGATATGACGGGTTGGTTTGGACCCCCCCCAAAAAAGAAGCAATTAATCTCTCCTTGCACAAACTGGCTCTACAGAGGCAAGATGTCCACCTCATCTTCACCCTCCGATATATCACCGTGTACATCCCCCTCCTCACAGATTATCAATTCGTCCCCACTGGAATCCACCATCTCAGCTCCCTGTGTACTTTGTGGAGGCAATTGCTGCTGGTCAATGTCTCCGCGGAGGAATTGATTATAATTCATTTTAATGAACATCATCTTCTCCACATTTTCTGGATGTAACCTCGTACGCCGATTGCTGACAAGGTGAGCGGCGGCACTAAACACTCTTTCGGAGTACACACTTGTGGGAGGGCAACTTAGGTAGAATAAAGCCAGTTTGTGCAAGGGCCTCCAAATTGCCTCTTTTTCCTGCCAGTATAAGTACGGACTGTGTGACGTGCCTACTTGGATGCGGTCACTCATATAATCCTCCACCATTCTATCAATGTTGAGAGAATCATATGCAGTGACAGTAGACGACATGTCCGTAATCGTTGTCAGGTCCTTCAGTCCGGACCAGATGTCAGCATCAGCAGTCGCTCCAGACTGCCCTGCATCACCGCCAGCGGGTGGGCTCGGAATTCTGAGCCTTTTCCTCGCACCCCCAGTTGCGGGAGAATGTGAAGGAGGAGATGTTGACAGGTCGCGTTCCGCTTGACTTGACAATTTTGTCACCAGCAGGTCTTTCAACCCCAGCAGACCTGTGTCTGCCGGAAAGAGAGATCCAAGGTAGGCTTTAAATCTAGGATCGAGCACGGTGGCCAAAATGTAGTGCTCTGATTTCAACAGATTGACCACCCGTGAATCCTTGTTAAGCGAATTAAGGGCTGCATCCACAAGTCCCACATGCCTAGCGGAATCGCTCCGTGTTAGCTCCTTCTTCAATGCCTCCAGCTTCTTCTGCAAAAGCCTGATGAGGGGAATGACCTGACTCAGGCTGGCAGTGTCTGAACTGACTTCACGTGTGGCAAGTTCAAAGGGCATCAGAACCTTGCACAACGTTGAAATCATTCTCCACTGCACTTGAGACAGGTGCATTCCATCTCCTATATCGTGCTCAATTGTATAGGCTTGAATGGCCTTTTGCTGCTCCTCCAACCTCTGAAGCATATAGAGGGTTGAATTCCACCTCGTTACCACTTCTTGCTTCAGATGATGGCAGGGCAGGTTCAGTAGTTTTTGGTGGTGCTCCAGTCTTCTGTACGTGGTGCCTGTACGCCGAAAGTGTCCCGCAATTCTTCTGGCCACCGACAGCATCTCTTGCACACCCCTGTCGTTTTTTAAAAAATTCTGCACCACCAAATTCAAGGTATGTGCAAAACATGGGACGTGCTGGAATTTGCCCATATTTAATGCACACACAATATTGCTGGCGTTGTCCGATGCCACAAATCCACAGGAGAGTCCAATTGGGGTAAGCCATTCCGCGATGATCTTCCTCAGTTGCCGTAAGAGGTTTTCAGCTGTGTGCGTATTCTGGAAAGCGGTGATACAAAGCGTAGCCTGCCTAGGAAAGAGTTGGCGTTTGCGAGATGCTGCTACTGGTGCCGCCGCTGCTGTTCTTGCGGCGGGAGTCCATACATCTACCCAGTGGGCTGTCACAGTCATATAGTCCTGACCCTGCCCTGCTCCACATGTCCGTGGTTAAGTGGACATTGGGTACAACTGCATTTTTTAGGACACTGGTGAGTCTTTTTCTGACGTCCGTGTACATTCTCGGTATCGCCTGCCTAGAGAAGTGGAACCTAGATGGTATTTGGTAACGGGGGCACACTGCCTCAATAAATTGTCTAGTTCCCTGTGAACTAACGGCGGATACCGGACGCACGTCTAACACCAACATAGTTGTCAAGGACTCAGTTATCCGCTTTGCAGTAGGATGACTGCTGTGATATTTCATCTTCCTCGCAAAGGACTGTTGAACAGTCAATTGCTTACTGGAAGTAGTACAAGTGGGCTTACGACTTCCCCTCTGGGATGACCATCGACTCCCAGCGGCAACAACAGCAGCGCCAGCAGCAGTAGGCGTTACACGCAAGGATGCATCGGAGGAATCCCAGGCAGGAGAGGACTCGTCAGACTTGCCAGTGACATGGCCTGCAGGACTATTGGCATTCCTGGGGAAGGAGGAAATTGACACTGAGGGAGTTGGTGGGGTGGTTTGCGTGAGCTTGGTTACAAGAGGAAGGGATTTACTGGTCAGTGGACTGCTTCCGCTGTCACCCAAAGTTTTTGAACTTGTCACTGACTTATTATGAATGCGCTGCAGGTGACGTATAAGGGAGGATGTTCCGAGGTGGTTAACGTCCTTACCCCTACTTATTACAGCTTGACAAAGGGAACACACGGCTTGACACCTGTTGTCCGCATTTCTGGTGAAATACCTCCACACCGAAGAGCTGATTTTTTTGGTATTTTCACCTGGCATGTCAACGGCCATATTCCTCCCACGGACAACAGGTGTCTCCCCGGGTGCCTGACTTAAACAAACTACCTCACCATCAGAATCCTTCTGGTCAATTTCCTCCCCAGCAACACCCATATCCTCCTCATCCTGGTGTACTTCAACACTGACATCTTCAATCTGACTATCAGGAACTGGACTGCGGGTGCTCCTTCCAGCACTTGCAGGGGGCATGCAAATAGTGGAAGGCGCATGCTCTTCACGTCCAGTGTTGGGAAGGTCAGGCATCGCAACCGACACAATTGGACTCTCCTTGTGGATTTGGGATTTCAAAGAACGCACAGTTCTTTGCGGTGCTTTTGCCAGCTTGAGTCTTTTCAGTTTTCTAGCGAGAGGCTGAGTGCTTCCATCCTCATGTGAAGCTGAACCACTAGCCATGAACATAGGCCAGGGCCTCAGCCGTTCCTTGCCACTCCGTGTGGTAAATGGCATATTGGCAAGTTTACGCTTCTCCTCCGACAATTTTATTTTAGGTTTTGGAGTCCTTTTTTTTTCTGATATTTGGTGTTTTGGATTTGACATGCTCTGTACTATGACATTGGGCATCGGCCTTGGCAGACGACGTTGCTGGCATTTCATCGTCTCGGCCATGACTAGTGGCAGCAGCTTCAGCACGAGGTGGAAGTGGATCTTGATCTTTCCCTAATTTTGGAACCTCAACTTTTTTGTTCTCCATATTTTATAGGCAGAACTAAAAGGCACCTCAGGTAAACAATGGAGATGGATGGATTGGATACTAGTATACAATTATGGACGGACTGCCACGGTTAGGTGGTATAAAAAAACCACGGTTAGGTGGTATATATTGTAATACAATTATGGATGGACGGACTGCCTGCCGAGTGCCGACACAGAGGTAGCCACAGCCGTGAACTACCGCACTGTACACTGGTTGATAAAGAGATAGTAGTATACTCGTAACAACTAGTATGACACTATGACGGTATAAAGAATGAAAAAAAAACCACGGTTAGGTGGTATATATTATAATAATACAATTATGGATGGACGGACTGCCTGCCGAGTTCCGACACAGAGGTAGCCACAGCCGTGAACTACCGCACTGTACACTGGTTGATAAAGAGATAGTAGTATACTCGTAACAACTAGTATGACTGACTATGACGGTATAAAGAATGAAAAAAAAACCACGGTTAGGTGGTATATATTGTAATACAATTATGGATGGACGGACTGCCTGCCGAGTTCCGACACAGAGGTAGCCACAGCCGTGAACTACCGCACTGTACACTGGTTGATAAAGAGATAGTAGTATACTCGTAACAACTAGTATGACTGACTATGACGGTAAAAAGAATGAAAAAAAAACCACGGTTAGGTGGTATATATTGTAATACAATTATGGATGGACGGACTGCCTGCCGAGTTCCGACACAGAGGTAGCCACAGCCGTGAACTACCGCACTGTACACTGGTTGATAAAGAGATAGTAGTATACTCGTAACAACTAGTATGACTGACTATGACGGTATAAAGAATGAAAAAAAAACCACGGTTAGGTGGTATATATTATAATACAATTATGGATGGACGGACTGCCTGCCGACTGCCGACACAGAGGTAGCCACAGCCGTGAACTACCGCACTGTACACTGGTTGATAAAGAGATAGTAGTATACTCGTAACAACTAGTATGACAAGTATGCGAATTATGTGCCCCCCCCACCCCTCTTTTCAACCCTCTTGTCTAACGTGGTATAAGCAGGGTAGAGTCCGGGGAGCTTCCTCTCAGCTGTGCTGTGGAGAAAAAATGGCGCTGGTGAGTGCTGAGGGAGAAGCCCCGCCCCCTCGGAGGCGGGCTTCTGTCCCGCTTAAACTGTAAAATTGGTGGGGGCTTATACATATATAAAGTGCCCAGCTGTATATATGTTATATTTTTGCGAAAGAGGTTTATATTGCTGCCCAGGGCGCCCCCCCTGCGCCCTGCACCCTTACAGTGACCGGAGTATGTGAGGTGTATGGGAGCAAAGGCGCACAGCTGCAGTGCTATGCGTTACCTCAGTGAAGATCATGAAGTCTTCTGCCGCCTCTGAAGTCTTCTTTTCTTCTCATACTCACCCGGCTTCTATCTTCCGGCTCTGCGAGGGGGACGGCGGCGCGGCTCTGGGACGGACGGCGAGGGTGAGATCCTGCGTACCAATCCCACTGGAGCTAATGGTGTCCAGTAGCCTAAGAAGCAGGACCTTGCAACTCAGAGAGTAGGGCTGCTTCTCTCCCCTCAGTCCCTCGATGAGGGAGTCTGTTGCCAGCAGTGCTCCCTGAAAATTAAAAACCTAACAAAATACTTTCTGTCAGAAAGCTCAGGAGAGCTCCTGAAAAGCACCCAGTCTCCACTGGGTACAGTATCAAACTGAGTTCTGGAGGAGGGGCATAGAGGGAGGAGCCAGTGCACACCCAGAACTAAAGTCTTTCTTAAAGTGCCCATGTCTCCTGCGGAGCCCGTCTATCCCCATGGTCCTTACGGAGTCCACAGCATTCTCTAGGACGTTAGAGAAAATAGGATTTTAATACCTACCGGTAAATCCTTTTCTCTTAGTCCGTAGAGGATGCTGGGCACCCGTCCCAGTGCGTACTGTGTCTGCAGTTATTAAATGGCCCTTAACTCCAGAACATTTATGTGGAGATGAAAACATCCAAGGAAGACTTGACCATCTTCCTTGGATGTTTTCCCCCTGTGTGACTGCTCTCCAGCCTCGGAGGGTTGCATCCGTGGTCCCTAGGATCCCGTCCTGGATCCCGAACCATCGCCCCTCTAGGTGGTGAGAACTGTGCAGCCACCAATGGAGTGAGATTCTGGTCTTGGAAGACAGGATTATCCTCCGGTGCATGTGTAGGTGGGATCCGGACCACTTGTCCAACAGGTCCCACTGGAACACTCTGGCATGGAACCTGCCAAACTGAATGGCCTCGTAGGCCGCAACCATCTTCCCCAGCAACTGAATGCATTGATGGATTAACACTCTTGCTGGTTTCAGAATTTGTTTGACCAGACTCTGGATCTCCAGAGCCTTTCCACTAGAAGAAAACCTCTTCTGTGTCCAGTATCACTCCCAAAAACAACAACCGCGTCATTGGGACCAACTGCGATTTTGGCAAGTTTAGGAGCCAACCATGTTGTTGAAGAACTGTCAGGGAGAGTAGATGTTTTGCACCAACTGGTCCCTGGATCTCGCCTTAATCAGGAGATCATCCAAGTACGGGATAATTGTGACTCCTTGCTTGCGAAGGAGAACCATCATTTCCGCCATCACCCTGGTGAAAATCCTCGGAGCCGTGGACAGACCAAACGGCAACGTCTGAAATTGGTAATGACAATCCTGAATTGCAAACCTCAGGTAGCTTGATGCAGTGGCTAAATGGGAACATATAAGTAGGCATCCTTTATGTCTACCAAAACCATGAAATCTCCTTTATCCCCCGGACTGGAGATCACTACCCTGAGAGATTCCATCTTGAAATTGAATTTCTTTAGGTAGAAATTAAGGGATTTCAGATTTAAGATTGGTCTGACTGAGCCGTCCGGCTTCGGGACCACGAAGAGGCTTGAATAAAAACCTTCTCCCTGCTGACTAAGGCTGATTTGAACAATCGGTGAGGGGGAACGTCTTGAAACCCCAGTTTGTACCCTTGGGACACTATTTGTAAAACCCACGAGTCCAGGTCCGAATGAATCCAGAACTGACTGAAGAGTTTTAGACGTGCCCCCCACTGGTGCGGGCTCCTGCAAGAGAGCCCCAGCGTCATGCAGTGGATTTGGCAGAAGCAGAGGACGATCTCTGCTCCTGCGATCTTGAAGAGGCTACAGACCTCTTCCCTCTTTTCCTTCCTCTACCTGCAAAGAAAGGGGAATCTTAACTTCTTGCATATCTATTGGGCCGAAATGACTGCGTCAGATAATGATGCGTCTTCATCCGTTGAGAGGGAACATAGGGCAAGAAGGATGACTTACCTGCGGGAGCTGCCGAGATCAAATTAACTAGGCCGTCGCCAAACAAGGCTTCACCTTCATAGGGAAGAGACTCCCTTTCTTCTTGGAGTCAGCATCAGCATTCCCTTGGTGAATCCACAATGCCCTCCTATCCGAGACTGCCATGAAATTGGCCCGTGAGCACTTGTGCCCGGTGTAGGATTTTTAAATAGGTGTAGTTTACTGTATGCAAGGGTTTAAAACCTTTTAGGAACTGAGCTCTAAGGTGTATTACATGTAGTTTAAAAAAAACAAAAAAGGTTTATTTTATGGCAGTAGTTTCCAAACTGGGGTTCTTGCACTGGTAGCATAGTTTGGTGGTCCAGGACCAATTAAAATTATTTATACTTTATTAAATTGGCAAAACCATTCCCTCACAACATAACTGAACCTGAGGATGACATGCTATAAACACAATTTACTTAATTTTATATTTTTTTCTGAATTTCTCAATAAAAAAAACTTTGGCCTAGGGGTGCCGTGAAACAAATTTTGATACTCTAGGGCAGGGGTGTCAAACCCATGGGCCGCATGCCGCCCCCAATGCATCCTTTTGTGGCCCACAGGCCGGGGTCCGGCAGGGGTCCGACAGGGGTCCTTTTGTGGCCCGATCACCTTGCTTAGAGCGAGGGCAGGAGAGTGCAGCCAGAGTCTTTGCTTTCTATGTGCGGCACCATCTTCCCGAAGAGATCACCGGGAAGATAGTGCCCCTTCCACTGGCTACAGCACAGGTATACTGGGGTGGGGTAGCAAACTGGGGGCCCCAATGGGCCCCTCCAGCAGTCCCTCTACCAAAACACGTCTTTTGGTGGTTTTGCGGTGTTGTTATAACTACATGGTGACGATACTGTAGCACAGAGATTTTCAACCATTTACAACTCACGTCACACAGAACAAGATTTAAATATTGACAAGGCACACTGAAATATAATGGTGATGCATGGTGCAGTATCGTGTCCTAGGATGTCATGTCGCAGCTTCTCCATAGGTAACGCCTGAACAGGCCCGGTGACAGGGGGGACAAAGGGGACACTTGTTCAGGGCTCCAAGTATTAAGAACAGAAATAATGGGGCCACAGTGCCAATATTGCTTTTTAAAGTGTATCCACCAACTGCTCAATTTAAGCAGGAAAACAATTAACAGGCCAACTAAACCCTCCCCCCTCCTTTTACCCCATCACTTTGTCCAGTCCCTGTGGTCCATACTGTATTGCCATTATTATGCATGTTGCTGTGCTGGCCCTTTTCTGAATGTCCCTGCCACCGCCACCGAAGAGCTGGATAGCCCAGTATGAAAACCACCTGCCGGCCTCACTGACGGTCCGAGTCAAAGGCTCCATTTTTTTTTAAAGATCCCTCTGCCAAGTTAAGGGGGGGTTGAGGGGGCCCCAGAGATATCAGTGTACTTGGCCCCAAGATTTCTGTTGCTGGCCCTGACCCTCTGGGGCGTATCTACCCCTTGGCCAGGATGGCACTTGCCAGGGGCACCATCCAGCTGTGCCAACCGTGGCTAAGGGATAGAGTTCTGCAGTCTCGAAAAGGGCGCTATGGCAATCAGCGTGGGACTGACCAATTAGACGGTGAGGGAAGGATACTGAAATTGTCCCAACCCTGTTACAGTTTGAAACGCCCCTCAACTGCTGTCCACTGCTTCACTCCTAGCTCTGCCCCTTTGAAATTATTAATCCCTACCCCCCGGTAGGCGGAGTTCTCCAGGCCCATACTCAGGAGTCACCACTGCTGTACATTATGTGCCGGTTGTAGAGGCAGAGCGGGGAACATCAGAGAACCCCACAAATTACACAGTGGGCAAGGAGATGGCTGGAGACAGCTGCACAGCCATGCCTTGCAAGTTCGAGAGAGCTGTTGAATTTCAGCACTTCAAGTCAGAGCCTGCCCCCTGCTGCCCAAGCAGTCCGTGACAGTTAGTGTCGAGGAGGGGGGGATTTGTGCATGTGTGCTATCAGTGTGTGTGTGGGGGTGTGGGGGGTGGAGGATGTGTGTGACTGTGAGGGAGCTGTCAGTGTCAGTGGGGAGAGGAGCAGGAGGGAGTTGTCAGTGTGTGGAAGTGATGAGAGTTGTCAGTACTGGGGAAATGTGTGTGTGTGTGTGTGTGTGTGTGTGTGTGTGTGTGTGTGTGTGTGTACTAGATTTAGGAGTGTGTGTTTGTGAGAGGTTTCAGTTGGGGAATTAGAGTTCATACAGTAATTAAATGTTTTCATATTGAGAACTACATCTCCCAGCATATACAGTGTGCTGGGGATGCTAACAAGCTTTATTTAAAAGTTTAAAAAACATTGCTTTTATGACTGCAATGGTTAAAAAGGGAGAGCTATAAATCAATTTATCAGTGAATGATCGCAGTTTGAGCTGTTACATTTTACTGAACCACCTATCCCTCCACACTCACTACCTGTCCTCAGGATACATTTACCATCCCAGCAGACGGTATACCGGCGGTCATTTGACCGATGTTGGAATCCTGACACCACTTGGGAGACTGGTGCCGGCACACAGACAGCCAACATCCCGAAGGCGAGTATTGGAGGGAGGGTTAGGACCGGGGGAGGGGGTGTTAGGGAAGGCACTAGGAGGGGGGGGGGGGGTTAGTCCTAGCTGCCACCCCCTGAGGGTTAGCCCTATCCGCCACCCCCCCAGAGGGTTAGGATTAGGATTAGGTATCATGTGACTGCTGGAATCCCGAGCGCCGGATGCCATACCCAACCCCCTTTACTTTTTCAGGCATTTCTATCTCTCCTCTCTCTATGGTGTTCCGATTGCCCACTTTCCCTTGTGCTTTTCTCTCTCTCTCCTTTGTTTAGAGCATCAGTTTCTGTAGTCCACTTTATCCTTATTTTTTCCAGTGTTTCACTATCTCTCTGATGTAATGAGGATGTATGGTCTAGAGGGATCAGTAATGCATTGTACTGTATAGAGGCGTCAGGGATGTAGTGTAGGGTATAGAGGCGTCAGGGATGTAGCATAGGGAATAGAGGCGTCAGGGATGTAGCGTAGGGAATAGAGGCATCAGGGATTTAGCTTAGGGAATATAGGCATCAGGGATGTACTAGCAGGTATATAGAGGTCAGTGTACTGTATAGAGGGGTCAGTAATGCAGTGATGGTTATAGAAAGGTCAGTGATGTAGTGTAGGGTATAGAGGGGTCAGTTATGTAGTGTGGGGTAAAGAGGGGTCAGTAAAGATACTAAGCTGAAGTACTTAGAACACTTCTTGAATTAAGACACAACCTGCAAGAAAAAGTATGCAATATGGGTGAAAAGGCAAATGTCAGAGGTCTGATACCAGTGACCAGCTCCACACCTTGCACCACATAGCGTTATGTTAAACTGGGATATGTTCTTTTTTGGTGTGTGTGTGTGTGTGTGTATGTGTGTGTGTGTGTGTGTATGTGTGTGTGTGTGTGTGTGTGTGGGGGGGGGGGTGCCAAAGGAAATTTTTGCTATTGGCTCCTTTGGTCTAGAACCAGCCCTGATCACAAAATATTTTTGTCTGAGCAGACTGGACACTGATCAGCGTTGGCTCATTCTCAGCCCCCCGCCCAGCCTCTGCTACCAACAGACTGCTATTAGCTAGTTAACCTTCTGCCTTCCCTATCTATGACACAGACTGCTGCTAATGCTACCAGAATGTTCCCAGTGGCTTCACACCAACAGTGAATCCCAGCCGATGATGTAGGGCAGCGTGTGGGGGAGGGGGTCAGTTGCTGTGGCTCCAACATGGTAACCGCCAATGGACTGCAATGCTTTATCGAAAGGGGGGGCGCCAGTCCCTTACTTTGCCAGGGGCGCTTGGACCCCTAGCTACACCTCTGTTGACCCTAACCGATACCCCTAAACTAACCATAATTCCTGCAGTAAAAATCCATGTTTCTATGTATATAGGGGGTCATTCCGAGTTGATCGCTTGCTGCCGTTGTTCGCTGCGTAGCAATCAGTTGAAAAAAAATGGCTAATCTGTGCATGCGCATGCTCCGTAATGTGCATGCGCATCGTACGGGTACAAAGTCCATTGTGGTTTTGCACTAGTTCTAGCGATTATTCCAATCACAGAACAGGCCACAAGGAGATTGACAGAAAGAGGGCGTTTCTGGGTGTCAACTGACCGTTTTCAGGGAGTGCTTGGAAAAATGCAGGCGTGGCAGAAGAAATGCAGACGTGGCTGGGCATTCGCTGGATGGGTGTGTGACATCAAAAGCCGTCCCTCGGTTGTTAGAATCAACGCACACGAAGTGTAACTACAGTGCTGGTCTTATTTTGAAACGATTTTGCAGGCGCTCTGCTGCTCAAGTGTTCGCACTTCTCCAAAGTGAATATACACTCTCCAGTGGGCAGCGACAATGCGTTTGCATGGCTGCTAAAAACTGCTAGCGAGCAATCAACTCAGAATGACCCCCATAGTGTATTGCAAGAAAATATCTGTAAATCCAATGGTACCGTAAGTGCGGTATATACTCGCACTTCTTTGCGGGGTGAGAACATCTCCCCTAAGTGAAGTCAGCCCTATGAATAGAGTTTGTGTGATCCCTGTGCAGCAGTCACAGAAAGGGTTCATCTCTGCAGTTTGTCACTCAAATTACATTGCTGCATTTTTTCTAGAAGTGGATCTGAGAGCTGTTACCCGCAGACCAGCTACAATAATTATCCTGGGTACTCACTAGACCAGTGGTTCTCAAACTGCACCCTGGGGTGCCTCAGGACACTTGCAGGGGTGCCTTGGATTGGTGGTCCAGGACCAATTCAAAATATTTATAGTTAGTGTTATAGGCAAAACCAGTGCTGTTGGCTGGCAATCATAACAGATGTGCACAAGCAGAAGCAAATCCTGTCCCCTACCAAAGGGCCAGTGCTAGGGTGTTTGGCGCCTCCCTGCAAACTATTAATTTGGGCCCTCTCTCCAATACTTAATAAAGGGACAGTGCGCTCCTTAAAAAAAGAAGGTGTGGTATCACAAGGAAGGGGCATGGCCACACAATAGCACCCCAAATCAAAATACGCCACACAGTAGCACTATCTTATTGTCATTACACCGCATGTAATAATAATAATAATAATAATAATAATACCCACAGTCGCAGTGCCCTTTATACACATAACCACCATATCAGTGCAGCTTACACACATAATGCCAACAGTAGCAGTGCCCCTTCTACACATGCCCACGGTGGCAATCCTTTACATGGCAAATATCAACCTGGTTTTGCCATGTAAAGGATTGCCACTTTAAAAAACAAACAATAAAAAAAAAAAAACAACAGGAAAAAACACAAAATCTCTCACTTTCTGATTCTCACACCCTATTACATTCCTCCCTATATATTTAAATGTTTCTATTACTGTATGTTCCCTCTTCCCTTCTCCAAACTATACACATAATCTTTTAGTATTTCCAGGTAAGTTTTGTGATGTAGGCCATGCACAATTTTAGTTGCCCTAATGTATTTACAGCCTTCTGGAGATATGGCTTCTGGAACTGAACACAGGATTCTAAATGTGGCTGTACCAAGGACCTATACAGTGGCATTACAGGTTGAGTATCCCTTATCCAAAATGCTTGGGACCAGAGGAATTTTGGATATCGGATTTTTCTGTATTTTGGAATAATTGCATACCATAACGAGATATTATGGTGATGGGACCTAAATCTAAGCACAGAATGCATTTATGTTTCATATACACCTTATACACACAGCCTGAAGGTCATTTTAGCCAATATTTTTTATAACTTTGTGCATTAAACAAAGTGTGTGTACATTCACAGAATTCATTCATGTGTCATATACACCTTATACACACAGTCTGAAGTTCATTTAATACAATATTTTTAATAACTTTGAGTATTAAACAAAGTTTGTGTACACTGAGCCATCAAAAAACAAAGGTTTCACTATCTCAGTCTCACTCAAAAAAGTCCGTATTTCGGAATATTCCGTATTTCGGAATATTTGCATATGGGATACTCAACCTGTATTACTTTTTTCTGCTACTGGTTCTTTAACCTATGCAAACAAGCATCTGACTTGCCTTTCCTATTGCTTTGTTACATTGCTCACCTGAAATAGTAATACTTAGATAGCTTTCCTCTTGCCATTATAATGCCCTTAATATTATAGTTAGCCTTTGCATTTTTGAGACGTGTATGATTTTGCATTTTTTGGCATTAAATGTTGCCATGTTCTTGACCATTCCTCTAGTCCAGGGGCAGAACTGCCAGAGACAACGGAGTCAGTTGCCGCCGGGCTCCAGCCCTGAAGGGGCTCCAGCCCTAAAGGGGCTTCCTCCATTGCCCCCCGGCTGTTACGTGCCCTTCCTACTAAATAGACAAAGGCGTAGCAGGGTCTCGCAGTTTGTACATTCCATGCCGTAACACCCTTCTTTCCACCTTTTTCAAGACCCAGCCCAGCAGCCTCGCCGCTGCCACCACCGCTAGCTGCAGCACTGCCAGCGGTGGGGTGCCCCTGCTTCTTCTCACACCACAGATAGCTGGGCAGCACTGCAACTGCCTGCCTGATTGCTCCGCCCCCTTCCGGCTCCCAAGCACCTCTGCTGCCCAGTGATCCAGTAGCCGGCTGCTAGGAAGAAGTGGCCGAGCTTCAGCAAGCGAGTCTGGACACTGGCGGAGGAAGCCATGATAACCAGATAATGGGGAGTGGAGAGCCAGTTCCAAGGTAATACTTTATACAGCTGGTTGAGATCCTGGTCGGTGGATATGGATTCCAAGAAAACCCTGGAGGTGCTTCCTTTCAAGGGAGACACTCTCTTTGGAGAAGACCTCAATAAGATTGTAGCTGATCTGGCTACTGCTAAAACAGCTTGCCTACCTCGTATGACTCCTACCACGCAGAAGGCTAAAAGTACTTTCCCTTGGCCCTTTCATCCCTCAGGTAAAGCGTACCCAAGGTCAGGCATACCCAAAGCAAGCTCATGCTTCCAGACCTGCCAAGCCCAGACTGAAGCAAGCCTGGGCTGCCCATCAGCCTGCTTCCAAAACGGACAAGCCTGCCGCATGACGGTGCAGGCCTCCCTCTGGGGGATCCCAGGGTGGGGGGCCCGACTTTTAGGTTTGGCATAGAAAGGTATAATTCTAAGCTAGAGAATTCTGTTTGGAGCTCACCTTGTACTTTGTGAAGAAATAATCAGCATTGTGGCTGAGCAGATACATGTAGTGTGTGGCTGCAAACTGCATGGATCTGCTGCGTTGTAATGCTGATACTTTTTTTTTGCAAAGTACCAATAGCTTCATATAATGTTCACAATTTTTATGCAGGATCAAATAGCTCAATAGGTAGGGTGTTTGATTAGAATTCAACAGGTTATAGGTTTGAATCCTGGGTATGGTAGTTTGAGATGTGTTATTTAATAAAGTATGTTGTTCTGACTGCTGGGATATCATACTAAATAAATCGAGTTGATCAATTTTTTTTTTATTTTTTTTTTAAACTAGGGACAATTTCCAGATACTTTTCTTTATAACTGAGATTGCCCCCTGGAACTTCACATCAGGTGACAACTATGCATGAGTGGGCAGTGCTTGCTCTGGATCTGCCCACCCATTTATGTGCCGTCATAAAAGAAAGCACAACTGACAGTTATCCTGGGCGTACACTACACAATTATCTGTCAGGCTATCTATCCAGTCTGGATGGATGGAATGAAAATCTGGTAATGTATAGTAGCAAATGTCAATTAACCATTTGCTCCCAAACACTAGAAAAGTGGTCAAAAATGGTCATTACACAAATTGGTTAAACCCAAAATTTAACCAATTTGTTTAGGGGACCATGTTTGTCCATTTTCTAGTGTTTGAGAGTAAATCGTTGATGGTCATTTGCTCACATAGATAACCGGATTTCTATTCCAACCAGCCAGTGTTGGAGATATGGTCTGCCAGATTACATAATGCATACCAGAGCCATAACTAGACTTTTTGGTGCCCTGTGACAGAGAATTATATGCCCCCCCCCTCCCCTCCCCATTTTTGCAATATGGACAAAAGGCGCATGCCTTGTGGGGAAGGGGCATAACAAGATTGGTCTCAGAGAAAGCACATGAGATATGAAGATATATCTAGTATACTTGACACTCAATGGTTTGTGGTATTGCCGGGGTGCCCTCCTTAAATGCATATACAGTCACACATGGCGTGTTTGTGCAAATGGCATATCAGCAGTCAGCACTAACTGGTGACATGCCATTTGTACAAGTAAGCCATGTGTGACTAATATATAAACATACTTTATTAAATAACACCTCAAACTATCATACCCAGGATTCAAATCTATAACCTGTTGAATTCTAATCAAACACCCTACCCATTGAGCTACTTGATCCTGCATCTATTCTAACCTCCAAAAACAGATTCAGTTGCATTTTCCAGCGTGTTTTGTTTGCGCCTTTGCAAATGTCTTACATCGACAAACTTATTTAGTACTATTTTGCAAATAGGGTTACATTGTCGCAACATTGTGTTCCCTAATTGCTTGATTTTTTAAATGCAACAATTGATAAAGACACCTGATAATTGCTCTGTGGAGTGTTATTTTGTGTCTACTTCTTATCTACATTTAATTCCCTACCTCTAATCAAGGCATTTTTAAATGCTGGGGGCTGCCAGGACGTGAGGCCTACCTAGACTTTAGATCGGAATTTGAATGTACTTGTGAACTAACTTAATTTCCTACTTCTAAATTCATTCCTAAATTCACTACTTACATTAATCCTGTAGTTGGGCATTTTGAGCCTTCAATTGTGGGTATTGTTTTGTGTCCAGACCAGCAGCTGGTGGTGTGCATTTGCTGGAAAGGCATCGAAGACCTCCGATATGCTGCATCTCCTGATGTGTGTCTCCCTCAAGTGGCTGCCAGCAAATGCATGCTAGACACCCCATTCCAAGCTGATTGTGACATCACGGAACATGTATCATAGAACAGGCATGCTAGAATATGGGTCTTCAACCTGCGACCCTCCAGCTGCTGTGGAACTACATATACCAGCATGCCCTGCCTCAGTTTTAGCATACCTTAATAGCAAAACTGTGGCAGGGCATGCTGGGATGTGTAGTTTCACAGCAGCTGGAGGGCCACAGGATGAAGACCCATGTGCTAGAGCCAAGCCGCAGGTACATTGAATGCTAGCAAGCTGAATGTTTAAATCCTTTTTGTTCCGCAGCATTCCAATGCGGAAGATTCCATGGAACCAGAGATTATTCCATTGAGAAGGACATGCTGCCTGGATGACTGCACTGTGCAAATTAAATCACGGAGCCAGTTGGCTTGTGGGTGGCTCTGGTGACTGGGTGGTTGGGTGGGCGGTGTGTCAGAGGTGGAGCACATGCAAATGAATGTGTATCATCCTGCTAGTGAGAGTGAAAACTCATGCAGGAGTGTGCCTGCTTGTCAGTGGGTTATGCACCTTGCCAGGCGTCAAATCTACATGGAGCAGCTGGAGGGGACAAGAGCAGGTTTGCAAAATATAGATAGAAGAGCATATATGCTGGCTCATTCTCCATGATTGTGTCAGCTTATGTTTTGGTGCACTGCACTTTCCTCCGCTAAGTTTTAGCCATTTTGGTTAAACGCAAGTGTAGTTGCTTCTCGCCCTTTTGGCTGTGATCTTGTATCGTGGTTGAAGAGTCTGCTGGAGGGATTGTTTTCTTCATTGACGAGAGACTGAAGATATTACAGGATGGAAGGCTTGGGAACACTATCTGTTTTTCAGTTGTGGAAGAGTTGAAAGACAGCTTTTACTTGCCAATATCTCTCTTTTGCAAAGAGCTACGCATTGGAAAATTCAGGGCTATACGGTGTAGATGAAGCACTAACAGGGGGCTTTAAAATTTTCATTCTAGTTTCCTTCGTTTGGGAGAAAAATGCAAAGGTACAAGACAGCTTTTCCTTGCCAATATCTCTCTTTTGCAAAGAGCTGCACATTGGAAAATTCAGGGCTATGCCATGTAGATGATGGCCTAACAGGAGGCTTTAAAATTTTCTTTCTAGTGTCCTTCGTTTGGGAGAAAAATGCAAAGGTACAAGACAGCTTTTCCTTGCCAATATCTCTCTTTTGCAAAGAGCTGCACATTGGAAAATTCAGGGCTATGCCATGTAGATGATGGCCTAACAGGAGGCTTTAAAATTTTCTTTCTAGTGTCCTTCGTTTGGGAGAAAAATGCAAAGGTACAAGACAGCTTTTCCTTGCCAATATCTCTCTTTTGCAAAGAGCTACGCATTGGAAAATTCAGGGCTATGCCGTGTAGATGATGGCCTAACAGGAGGCTTTAAAATTTTCTTTCTAGTGTCCTTCGTTTGGGAGAAAAATGCAAAGGTACAAGACAGCTTTTCCTTGCCAATATCTCTCTTTTGCAAAGAGCTACGCATTGGAAAATTCAGGGCTATACCGTGTAGATGAAGCACTAACAGGAGGCTTTAAAATTTTCATTCTAGTGTCCTTCGTTTGGGAGAAAAATGCAAAGGTAGCTTGTGCCATCGCCACTCTGCTCCTTGTGCCGCCTTGACGGTTTACATGAGCCACTGCGGTGACGTTGTCTGACTGGATCAGAACCGGTTGGTCGCAAAGTAAGGTCTCCGCTTGACGTAGGGCATTGTATATGGCCCCTAGTTTCAGGATGTTGATGTGAAGACAAGTCTCTTGACTTGACCAAAGCCCTTGGAAATTTCTTCCCTGTGTGACTGCTCCCCAACCTTGGAGGCTTGCATCTGTGGTCACCAGGATCCAGTACTGAATGCCGAATCTGTGTCACTCGAGGAGGTGAGCACTCTGCAGCCACCACAGGAGTGATACCCTGACCCTGGGGGACAGGGTGATCAACCAATGCATCTGTAAATGTGACCCAGACCACTTGTCCAGTAGGTCCCATTGGAAAGTCCTCGCATGGAACCTGCTGAATGGAATGGCTTTGTATGATGCCACCATCTTTCCCAGGACTCGAGTGCAGTGATGCACTGACACAAGTTTTGGTTTCAATAGGTTCCTGACAAGAGTCATGAGTTCCTGGGCCTTTTCTATCGGGAGATAAACCCTCTTCTGGTCTGTGTCCAGAATCATGCCCAAGAAAGACAGACGAGTCGTAGGAACCAACTGCGACTTTGGGATATTGAAAATCCAGCCGTGTTGCTGTAACACTTTCAGTGAAAGTGATACGCTGTTCAGCAACTGCTCTCTTGATCTCGCTTTTATGAGATCGCTCAAGTACGGGATAATTATGACACCTTGCTTGCGCAGGAGAACCATCATTTCCACCATTACCTTGGTAAAATTCTCTGGGCCGTGGAGAGACCAAACAGCAACGTCTGAAATTGGCAATGACAGTCCTGTACCGCAAATCTGAGGTACGACTGATGAGATGGATAAATTTGGACATGAAGGTATGCATCCTGTACACAAATGCGGACAACAGGTGTCAAGCCGTGTGTTGCCTTTGTCAAGCTGTAATAAGTAGGGGTAAGGACGTTAACCACCTCAGAACATCCTCCCTTATACGTCACCTGCAGCGCATTAATCATAAGTCAGTGACAAGTTCAAAAACTTTGGATGACAGCGGAAGCAGTCCACTGACCACTAAATCCCTTCCTCTTGTAACCAAGCTCCTGCAAACCACACCACCAACTCCCTCAGTGTCAATTTCCTCCTTAGACAGGAGAGCCAATAGTCCTGCAGGCCATGTCACTGGCAAGTCTGACGAGTCCTCTCCTGCCTGGGATTCCTCCGATGCATCCTTGAGTGTAACGCCTACTGCTGCTGGCGCTGCTGTTGTTGCTGCTGGGAGTCGATCGTCATCCCAGAGGGGAAGTCGGAAGACCACTTGTACTACTTCCAGTAGGCAATTGACTGTCCAACAGTCCTTTGCGAGGAAGATGAAATATCACAGCAGTCATCCTGCTGCAAAGCGGATAACTCAGGTCTTGTCAGCATGGGTGGTGAGAAACGTGGTTCCGGTATCCATCGTTAATTCAGAGGCAACTAGAGACTTGATTGAGGTACTGTGTCCCCGGTACCAAATGCCATCTAGGTTCCATTTCTCTAGGCAGGCGATACCGAAAATGTACACAGACCTCAGAAAAAGAGTCACCAGTGTCCTAAAAAATGCAGTTGTACCCAATGTCCACTAGTCCACATGTCCGTGGTTAAGTGGAGCAGGGCAGACTCAGGACTATATGACTGTGACAGCCCACTGGGTAGATGTATTGCCTCCCGCAGCAAGAACAGCAGCGGCGGCACCAGTAGCAGCATCTCGCAAATGCCAACTCGTTCCTAGGCAGGCTACGCTTTGTATCACCGCTTTCCATAAGAGGCACACAGCTGACAACCTCTTACGGAAACTGAGGAACATCATCGCAGAATGGCTTACCCCAATTTGACTCTCCTGGGGATTTGTGACATCGGACAACGCCACCAATATTGTGCGTGCATTACATCTGGGCAAATTCCAGCACGTCCCATGTTTTGCACATACATTGAATTTGGTGGTGCAGAATTATTTAAAAAACGACAGGGGCGTGCAAGAGATGCTGTCGGTGGCCCGAAGAATTGCGGGCCACTTTCTGCATTCAGCCACCGCGTGCCGAAGACTGGAGCACCACCAAACATTCCTGAACCTGCCCTGCCATCCTCTGAAGCAAGAGGTGGTAACGAGGTGGAATTCAACCCTCTATATGCTTCAGAGGATGGAGGAGCAGCAAAAGGCCATTCAAGCCTATACAGCTACCACGATATAGGCAAAGGAGGGGGAATGCACCTGACTCAAGCGCAGTGGAGAATGATTTCAACGTTGTGCAAGGTTCTGCAATCCTTTGAACTTGCCACACGTGAAGTCAGTTCAGACACTGCCAGCCTGAGTCAGGTCATTCCCCTCATCAGGCTTTTGCAGAAGAAGCTGGAGACATTGAAGGAGGAGCTAAAACAGAGCGATTCCGCTAGGCATGTGGGACTTGTGGATGGAGCCCTTAATTCGCTTAACCAGGATTCAATCTGTTGAAATCAGAGCAATAAATTTTGGCCACTGTGCTCGATCCTAGATTTAAAACCTACATTGTATCTCTCTTTCCTGCAGACACAAGTCAAGTCAAGCGGAACGTGACCCGTCAACAGCTCCTCCTTCACATTCTCCCGCAACTGGGGGTGCGAGGAAAAGGCTAAGAATTCCGAGCCCACCCGCTGGCGGTGATGCAGGGCAGTCTGTAGTGAGTGCTGACATCTGGTCCGGACTGAAGGACCTGGCAACGATTACTGACATGTCGTCTACTGTCACTGCATATGATTCTGTCACCTTTGAAAGAATGGTGGAGGATTATATGAGTGACCGCATCCAGGTAGGCACGTCAGACAGTCCGTATGTATACTGGCAGGAAAAAGAGGCAATTTGGAGGCCCTTGCACAAACTGGCTTTATTCTACCTAAGTTGCCCTCCCTCCAGTGTGTACTCCAAAAGAGTGTTTAGTGCAGCCGCTCACCTTGTCAGCAATCGGCGTACGAGGTTACTTCCAGAAAATGTGGAGAAGATGATGATCATCAAAATGAATTATAATCAATTCCTCCGTGGAGACATTCACCAGCAATTGCCTCCAGAAAGTACACAGGGATCTGAGATGGTGGATTCCAGTGGGGACGAATTAATAATCTGTGAGGAGGGCGATGTACACAGTGAAAGGGGTGAGGAATCGGAGGATGATGAGGTGGACATCTTGCCTCTGTAGAGCCAGTTTGTGCAAGGAGAGATTGATTGCTTCTTTTTTGGTGGGGGTCCAAACCAACCAGTCATTTCAGTCAGCCGTGTGGCAGACCCTGTTGCTGAAATGATGGGCTCGTCAATGTTTTTCTTTTCAATCTAAGCCCCTGCAGTTTTCTGTAAGAATCTGCTTCGCTATGATGATCAACAAGTCACAAGGGCAAACACTCAGGGCTGGAGGCGTAGATCTTAGGACCAGCTGCTACAAGCATGGCAAAGGTGTCACTATCATTGGTGACACCCAGAGAGGCAGCGAGGGAGATTGTAATGCAGTGCGCGCAGATAAGCAGCGCAATGGTAAAATGGAGGCATGGTCTCATAGGTAGGGGTGTGGCCTGTTGGCCTGAATCTCCATTTTGTTGCTCCGGGTATCCCGGGGGTTGAGTGCTGCACCCGGGGACTAGTGTGTGAGTGGTGCTGGCTCCTGCACAGTGACAGAAACTGGGTGTTGCACGTAATGTCACAGTGAAACACCCATATTCTGTCACTGAAGAGGAGCCGGCACTTTGGTGTCACCCCCCTTGGCGGGTGACACTCGGGTGTGGGCCGCAACCCCGTTGTGATGCCACTGACCCATGGGAAGCTTTACGTGGCTTACCCATGTGTTAGTAGCCCCAAGCATCTTTTGTGTTAGTCCCTGAAGAAAAACTTCAAATATTTACAAATAAATTTTGTAATCAATGGGCCTAATTCAGTAAGGATTGCAAATTCTGCTAAGTAACAGAATTTGCAATCCTTTGGTTCGCATGCTGGGGCCACCCAGCATGCCGCCTCCCTTCTTGACCACGCTGAAATTGCAGTCGCAGTGCAGTTCAGCGTGATCATAAAAAATGGGTTAGCCTCCTGTTGGTGCAGACTGTATGTGTGCGCAGGAAGCCGCCACCATTTTTGTGATCGCAGCTGCTGCATGTGATGTCATGCAACCGCTCTGACCACGCCTCCTGTTTCTCCGTTGCCGACCCCATTTTGAAGCCCTGACCACGCACCGCTCCATCTCCGACTTGGAAATGGAGTGTTGCTGACCCCCCCCCCCAGCACCGATTGACAGTCAGAGGCGATCGCATTAACTGCGGGGTGCCGCAGAAAATGCAGGCGCATGCGTATGCTCTTAGCAATTTTTGCAGTTGGACTGCTTATTGCGATTGCAATCCAACCTGAATCAGGCTCTATTACCTATCACAATGCACTGCGGGTAGTACAAAATGGGGTTAATATAAGAGAAAACCCCCCAGATCTGTGCTCCTTAACTGTCCCTGGTGGCTAGTGGAGCGGCTGCCCAGTAATCAGTGTCCACGCCAGTGCGCACATGGCCCGCCCCCTACAGCCACGCTGGATCACGATATAGTGTGGGCACAGAAGTCCCTTACCTCCCTTTCATCAGCGGCCTCGTGATCCCGGAGGGCGGTGTGTGTGTGACTGACCTTAGGAAGAAACCGGAGCCTCCGCTGCAGTGACCCAGCAACCAGGGCGCGGGAGTATACTGCGCCGCTGGGAGTGATGGAGCTGCAGTAAAGATGTCTATTAGACCTAGCCTGCTGCAGCCCTTGTAGATTCTTATAAAAAAAAGTTCTTCTTTTCTTGTCAAAATTAATAGCTAAGAATAGGCTGCCTGAGGCAGCCCCCTCTTAAGTGGCCTGCTACTGAAGGCACCAACTACAAACTGAGCTCCCTGTTCATGGAAGCGAGGTTATAGAGGAGGGGGCGCTGAGCATCTTGGGAACAGTCAAAAGCTTTGAGCCTGTTGGTGCCTCAGATCAAGATCCTACTCTACACCCCAATGTGAATCCTTGTGGAGTCCAGTGTACCCCACAGAAGAAATGAATGTGTCACACCCATTGGCAGCAACATTAGAATAGCTGCTGATGGGCACAATTGAGAAAGGAAGGGGGGAAAACATTTGAATCCAGCACATATATGTAATTTGAATATGTAATTTGTACCTTCCTACTTTAAAATGTAATGGATGAACCTCACCCTGTGAGAACTATCTTCATGATCAAGAGATCTCATACGCAAGAAAAGCATGTGCTGGGATAGGGCTGTGGAGGGCGGCTGCTCGGGCACACACCCGTCAAGTTAAGGAGATTCAACTGAGGAAGCACAAGGGAACTGCAGGGAGACCACATATTTTCAGATGAACATGAGAGGGCGGAAGGCTGCCTAATACTGAAGCACCCTCAAACATCAAACCATATGCAACAACTAGTACAAGCATTCCTGGGGAAAGGTCTGCAGCAGACGGATTTGCATACGGTGATGTCATCCAAGCAATGGGCATAGTTGGCTGCAACCCTCGTCTGCATATGAAAAGAGAAAATGGTCACGCAGGGCATGGCGGCCTTTGTGGGGTTGCGCTTGGATGACCCCTAGATCGCTTTATACACCCCCATCAGTGTGGGGCTCATGTTGGCCATGCCCAAGCCCCTGAAGCATTCAAGCTGATTTCTTGCAGCAGCTGGACCCAGTAACAGCTCCAGAGTTGCTCTACAAGACAAGTAAAAGGGTGTGAGCCCTGCAGCACCACCTGTAGTTTGCATACACACATATATAGGACAGCATCTCTTATATGCCCCAGGGGCAATAAAATAGTAGCCTTATCTAGGGTATCCGTCCATGCCGCTACAGCACTACACACCCAGGCCGACGCAATTGCCGGTCTGAGTAAGGTACCTGAATGTGTATAAATGGACTTCAGGGTAATCTCCTGTTTGCGGTCAGCAGACTCTTTGAGGGTAGCCGTATCCTGGGACGGGAGGGCTACCTTCTTGGATAAGCGTGTTAATGCTTTGTCCACCCAAGGGGAGGATTCCCATCGTAACCTATCCGTTGATGGGAAAGGGGAATCCTTTTGGAAATCTGCAGGAGATTCCCAAGCTTTTTCACATAACTCGTTCAGCTCGTGTGAGGGGGGAAAGGTTACCTCAGGCTTCTTTCCCTTGTACATATGTACCCTCTTGTCAGAGATAGGGGGCTCCTCTGTGATGTGCAAAACATCTTTTATTGCCATAATCATATATCAAATGTATTTTGCCAATTTTGGCTGTAACTTTGCATCATCGTAATCGACACTGGAGTCAGAATCCGTGTCGGTATCTGTGTCAACAATCTGGGATAGTGGGCGCTTCTGAGAACCTGACAGTCCCTGCGACTTAGGATTAAGCATTGGTTGAGACCCTGACTGTCCCAAAGCTTCTGCCTTGTCTAATCTTTTGTGCAATGAGTTTACACTAGCATTTAAAACATTCCACATATCCATCCAATCAGGTGTCGGCGGAGACACCACGTTCATTTGCTCCCGCTCCTCTCTAATATAGCCTTCTTCCTCAGACATGTCGACACACGCGTACCGACACACCACACACACAGGGAATACTTTTACTGAAGACATTTCCCAAACAAGGCCCTTTGGAGAGACAGAGAGAGAGTATGCCAGCACATACCCCAGCGCTATATAACCCAGGAATAGCACAGTAACTTAATGTTTGAACAATCGGTGAGGGGGAACATCTTGAAACCCCAGTTTGTACCCTTGGGACACTATTTGTAAAACACACGAGTCCATGTCCGAATGAATCCAGAACTGACTGAAGAGTTTTAGACGTGCCCCCACTGGTGCGGGCTCCTGCAAGAGAGCCCCAGCGTCATGCAGTGGATTTGGCAGAAGCAGAGGATGATCTCTGCTCCTGCGATCTTGAAGAGGATGCAGACCTCTTCTCTCTTCTCCTTCCTCTACCTGCAAAGAAAGGGGAATCTTAACTTCTTGCATATCTATTGGGCCGAAATGACTGCATCAGATAATGATGCGTCTTCACCTGTTGGGAGGGAACATAGGGCAAGAAGGTTGACTTACCTGCGGGAGCTGCCGAGATCAAATTAACTAGGCAGTCACCAAACAAGGCTTCACCTTCATAGGGAAGAGACTCCCTTTCTTCTTGGAGTCAGCATCAGCATTCTCTTGGTGAATCCACAATGCCCTCCTATCCGACACTGCCATGAAATTGGCCCGTGAACTCAAGAGTCCTATATCCCTTGCAGTCTCACGTAAGTATGCTGCAGTGTCCTTGATATGATACAACGTAAGGAGTATCCCATCTCTCCAGGGTATCTATATTGGATGACAAGGTATTCGACCAATTCTTGAATACTACTACTCACCCATGCACATGTAATGGCAGGTCTAAGTAATGTACCCGTGGTTACATAACTAGAAATAATGTAGCTTCCTGCATACGATCCGCTGGATTTGTGACAGGGCCCCGTGCAGAACAGGGGGTGACTCCCACTTTATTCTGTCCGCGGCGGGAAATGAATAAACAACCAGAATCCTTTTGGGGATTTGAAACCATCTTGTCGAGCTGGCCCAGACTTTCTCAAACAGAGATGGAGGAACGTTACATCAGCTTTCATTATATATCTATATATACATACATATAGACCCCTTTGTCAGGAACAGCAGGGTCTTCAGTGATTTTAATATGTCCTTAATATCCACAATCATGTACTGAATGCTCCTTGCCAATATTGGATCTAATCAGGAAACATTATGGTCGACATAAGTATCAGTATCCGTGTCAGTATCAGTGTGTAGTAACTGGGCAAAATAACATTTTTGCGACCCAGCGGGGCCTGAGGGAAAAGAAACATAGCCATGAATATCACATCTATTCTCTACGTCTGTGTCTGGGACACAGATTTAACCAACCTTACTCTGATATTACTGAAACATTTACCCAGTCAGTTATTGGTGGTGCCAACAGGGCCACCATCATATGTCTGCATTCCTAATATAGTTTCCTCTTGGGAAAAACATTCAGCCACCGACATGTTGACACACATATACCAAGTACCCACAGACACACCGGCTTATGGGGGACAGACCGTCAGTAAATCTGTCAGAGGGACACAGAGGATTTTTCAGCTCACAATCCAGCGCCAAAAGTACACAGTCTGGGAAATAATAAACTCCATAGTGATAGACTTGTAATGCTCTAAAGATGTTCTGGTGAGGTGAGGAAGAAGCCCCGCCGCTGTAATGGCGCGTATCTGTCCCGCTCAGAAATAATTAATTACGCTAGCGGGGTAAGGACAGTGCCCAGGCACTAATGTCCACTTTTTCCAGCCTTTTGTGAGGAATTTATGCTGCCCAGGGTGCCCCCCCCCGTGCCCTGCACCCTGCAGTGCCTGTGTTTGTGTGGGAGCATGGCGCGCAGCGTTCCGCTCGCTGCTCGGTACCTCAGAATGCCGTCACTGAAGAAGGAGTCTTCTGTTCTTCTGCTACTCACCTGTCTTCTGGCTCTGTAAGGGGGTGACGGCAGGCTGCGGGAGTGTGCATCTAGGCGTACCCAGCGATCAGCACCCTCAGGAGCTAATGGTGTCCTGTCAGCCTGAAGCAGAGCCATTGAACTCACTAGAAGTTGGTCATACTTCTCTCCCCTAAGTCCCACGAAGCAGGGAGACTGTTGCCAGCAGCCTCCCTGAAAATAAAAAAAACTAACAAGTCTTTTCAGAGAAACTCAGTAGAGCTCCCCTGTAGTGCATCCAGTATCACTGCGCACAATACTAAAACTGGAGTCTGGAGGAGGGGCATAGAGGGAGGAGACAGTTCACACTATTTGAAAGTCTTAAAGTGCCCATGTCTCCTGCGGATCCCGTCTATACCCCATGGTTCTTAATGTGACCCCAGCATCCTCTAGGACGTATGAGAAAACAAATAATGCACACAGGAGGAGGAGAGAACTAAGGAAGCTATAAGGAGAAGAGGGGAGGGAGGGGGGGTTGAAAGGTAAGGTAGTAAAGGCATACTGGATAAACTACAACCTTATACATATTCATTAATGTACCAGTAGTTAGAAGTAGAAGAGCTCTAACAGAAACCACAAAGCTTATCTAAAGCCACACCACACTGGATATGCCCAATCTCATTTGATTTTTGAAGCAAAGCAGTATTGGACTTTGTTAATACATGGATGGGAGACTGCTTGGTAGTATCAGATTCTTTAGGTGTTTTTAAACTACCAACACCATTTTCTTGGTACATTTAATTTTTACATGTATTCTTTTATGTACCAGAAGTTAGAAGTAGAAGAGCTGTAACAGAAACCACCAGCTCATCTACAGCCACAGCACACTGGATTTGCCCAATCTCTCCTGATCATGGAAGCTGAGCAGTGTTGGTCCTGGTTTTAGTACTTGGATGGGATACCACAAGGAAATACCAGGAGCTGTGTGTATTTTTACAATACTAACACCGTTCTCTTGATGCATTCCATTTTGAAACACTGGGGCAGATCTATTAAGCCTGGCGAACTGATAAAGTGCAAGGTGATAAAGTACCAGCCAGTCAGCTCCTAACTGTCATTTTTCAAACCCAGCCTGTGACATGGCAATTAGGAGCTGATTGGCTGGTACTTTATCACCATGCAAATTATCATTTCACCAGGTTTAATAAATCGGCTGCTTACTCATTTATGTACGAGTAGTTAGAAGTAGAAGAACTCTAACAGAAACCACTAAGCTCATCTACAGCCACACCACACTGTATATGCCCAATATCACCTGATTTTAGGCCTGGTTTGTTCTTGGATGTGAGACCACCTGGGAATACCAGGTGCTGTAGGTAGTTTTATACTACCAACACCGTTCTCTTGATGCATTATATTTTGAAACTTATTCATTGATGTACCAGTAGTTAGAAGTAGAAGTTAGAAACAGCAAAAATCATCTACAGCCGCATCACACTGGATATGTCCAATCTCATCTGATGTTGGAAGCTAAGCAGTGTTGTGCCTGGTTAGTTTTTGGATTTCAGGTCCTGCCTTCTGGTTTGGCCACGGCAGCTCGGAAATTCACCAAGGTCATGGCCGTGATGACGACCCTTCACCATCGGTGGACCAGGGAGGAATCTCTCCTCCCGATAAACATTCTGGAATTGCGGGCAGTGTTCAATTCATTGACACTGGCCCTGCCTCTAGTACAGAACAGGCCTGTTCAATTACAATCGGACAACGACACCACGGTAGTGTACACAAATCATCAAGGCGGCACTCGAAATTGCATGGCAAAGCTGGAAGTATCAAAAATCCTCAGTTGGGTAGAACGTCATCTGCCAGCAAGTGTTCATTCCCGGAGTCCTCAACTGGGAAGCGGATTTCCTCAGTCGTCAGTACGTTCACGCTGGAGAGTGGAGAGGCCGCAGCAGAAATTTCTGCACTGGTGTCAGTAGGTGACTGAGGCAGGGATGACTGGGAGATAGTGGGTGACTGAAGCATGTATGACTGGGAGATAGTGGGTGACTGAGGCCGGGGTGACTGGGAGATAGTCAGTGACTAAGGCAGGGGTGATAGGGATATAGTGGATGACTGTGGCAGGGGTGACAGGGACAGTAGGAGACTGAGGCAGGGGTGACAGGGATAGTGGGTGACTGAGGCAGGGGGTGATAGGGTGACAGTGGGTGACTGAGGCAGAGGTGACAGGGATAGTGGGTGACTGAGGTAGGGGTGATATGGAGATAGTGGTTGACTGAGGCAGGGGTGACAGAGATAGTGGGTGACTAAAGCAGGGGTGACTGGTATAGTGGGTGACTGAGGCAGGGGTCGCAGGTATAGTGGTTAACTGAGGCAGCGGTGACTGGGAGATAGTGGGTAACTGGGGCAGGGGTGACAGGGAAAGTGTGTGACTCAGGCAGGGGTGATAGGGAGATAGTGGGCAGCAGATCACTGCCTCGCTGACAGCAGCACATCCCTGCTTCACTGACAGCAGCACATCCCTGCCTCATTGACAGCAGCACATACCTGCCTCACTTATAGCAGCACATCCCTGCCTCACTGGCAGCAGCAGATCCCTGCCTCACTGGCAGCAGCAGATCACTGCTTCACTGGCAGCAGCACATCCCTGCCTCACTGGCAGCAGCAGATCCCTGCCTTACTGACAGCTGTATTTAGGGCCTAATTCAGACCTGATCTCTGCTGTGCATATTCACACAACAGGAGATCAGGTCTGAAGTGTGTGTGTGTGCTGGTGCCGCAGTGCACCGGCACATGCCAGAGATGCGATCAGCATCTCTGCCCAGTGAGCGCCTCTGCCAACACATACTTATCTTGCATATGAGATCTCTTGATCATGAAGATAGTTCTCACAGGGTGAGGTTCATCCATTACATTTTAAAGTAGGAAGGTACAAATTACATATTCAAATTACATATATGTGCTGGATTCAAATGTTTTCCCCCCTTCCTTTCTCAATTGTGCCCATCAGCAGCTATTCTAATGTTGCTGCCAATGGGTGTGACACATTCATTTCTTCTGTGGGGTACACTGGACTCCACAAGGATTCACACTGGGGTGTAGAGTAGGATCTTGATCTGAGGCACCAACAGGCTCAAAGCTTTTGACTGTTCCCAAGATGCTCAGCGCCCCCTGCTCTATAACCTCGCTTCCATGAACAGGGAGCTCAGTTTGTAGTTGGTGCCTTCAGTAGCAGGACACTTAACAGGGGGCTGCCTCAAGCAGCCTATACTTAGCTATTAATTTTGACAAGAAAAGAAGAACTTTTTTTATAAGAATATACAAGGGCTGCAGCAGGCTAGGTCTAATAGACATCTTTATTGCAGCTCCATCACTCCCAGCGGCGCAGTATACTCCCGTGCCCTGGTTGCTGGGTCACTGCAGCGGAGGCTCCGGTTTCTTCCTAAGGTCAGTCACACACACACCGCCCTCCGGGATCACGAGGCCGCTGATGAAAGGGAGGTAAGGGGCTTCTGTGCCCACACTATACCGTGATCCAGCGTGGCTGTAGGGGGCGGGCCGTGTGCGCACTGGCGTGGACACTGATTACTGGGCAGCCGCTCCACTAGCCACCAGGGACAGTTAAGGAGCACAGCTCTGGGGGTTTTTTTCCTATATTAACCCCATTTTGTACTACCTGCAGTGCATTGTGATAGGTAATAGAGCCTGATTCAGGTTGGATTGCAATCACAATAAGCAATCCAACTACAAAAATTGCTAAGAGCATACGCATGCGCCTGCATTTTCTGTGACTGTCAATCGGTGCGGGGGCGGGGGGGTCAGCAACACTCCATTTCAAAGTCGGAGATGGAGCGGTGCGGGGGCAGGGCTTCAACGGAGAAACAGGAGGCGTGGTCAGAGCGGCTGCATGACATCACATGCAGCCGTTGCGATCACAAAAATAATAAGTTTCCCCATCTCACGATCTGCCTCCTCACCCCCACTTTCATCTCTACAGCACACGCGCATATCATACAAGATCCCATCATGCGTACGTAGGTCTGAAATGCAAGAGGGAGGTTGGGGGGAGATTGGCATGCGCCAGCAACACCACACAGCTCACTGTGACCACAGTGGAGAGGCGCTGCAACAGGACAATACACCAACCTCGGAGCAAGGAACTGCGTCGGTCAGGAGGAGAACTATTTCAATAGCATAAAAAGGTTAATGCGTCCCACCCTATGGACACCAGACTCATCAAGTCACTGTTGCCAGAGTCTCATACAATGACTCTGAACCTCTAAGCACACTATTTGACTGTCCACACCCTGCTGTGCCTATTACCCATCTCCTCCACCACCCTCAACACTGACCCACACATCATTCACCCACAAAGATACAATAAAGGTAGTTTGGATAAATTAGCTAAATGAAATGGATTTAACCAATTTATCTAAATGACCATTTTTGGATGTTTTCCAGTGTTTGTGAGCAAATGGTCAATTGTCATTTGCTGCCACATATTAGCATAATTTTGTTTCAACTAGAAAAAAAAATTGGACAGATAATCTAAGTGTGGATCCAGTTTAAAGGTCCGTATTCACGGCCCGATTTTGGGGAGAGATGTGTGCTGAGCGAACTGCTCAGCACACATCTCTCCCCCCGCTCAGCACAGCGTGATGTGTGCTGAGCGTACGGGGGGTGGGGGGGTGCTCATTTCACCCCCTGTGTAGGGCATTCTGTGTGTATCCAGCTTAACAGGTGTGAGCATCATACAACTACTGACTTGCGAGTAACTATACAGCAGCTCCATACCTTGTGACTTGAAGAAACACCAGTTAACCCCGGGAATGCTGCAGTCAAAGCAACAATTCCTCTTCTTACATTCCGCTGCACTTATTGTGGGGTAGCCGCAATCCCTTCTGCTGTACGGTTCCACATTACATTGTTTCTTGTCACTTCCTGTTGATGCAGTAAGGAAACATCCAGGAATTACAGCAGCTTAGTTTTTTTTTTTTTTTTAACTGGGGCAATTTAGCTAGATCACAGGGCAATTTAGCTCCTTTGGTCCTTTTTTAGGACCAGTTAATCAGACAGTTGAGCAAACTGAAAAACAGCTAACAGGAAATTTCCACTTAAATGGTATTTTCTAATCTTATCTGACCATGACTAAGAATAAAGGATACACAAGATAAACTCTTAGAGCCATGGACCTTATCCATGTTTAAGCTCCATCAAATCTGTAATCAATAGCACTACATGCTCCCACTTTACCACTGTACTATATACTCTACCTGTGTTTTTAAGGTAAAAACACCATTTAACCCCAGTGACACTTGAATTAAAGCAGCAGCCTCTGGAATAGCATTCCTTAGCATTAATCCCAGGAAATCTGCAAACTTCACGCTCTTTGATAGCCATGCTACATAGCTGTTTACTTGGATGGAGCAGAGAGCACAACATCAGGACATAGGAAATATTACAATGCATGATAAGACAGGTGTGAGCTCTACAGCAAGGCCTCTAACCCTTTGCCAGTGCCAAATACATAGGGCTTAACTCAGATCTGATCACAGCAGCAAATTTATTAGCTAAAACCATGTACACTGCAGGGGGGGGGGGTGTATAATATGTGCAGAGAGAGTTAGATTTTGGTGTGGTGTGTTCAAACTGAAATCTAAATTGCAGTGTAAAAACAAAACAGCCAGTATTTACCCTGCACACAAACAATATAACCCACCTAAATCTCTCTGCAAATGTTATATCTGCCCCCCCCCCCCCCCATCCCTGCAGTGCACATGGTTTTGCCCACTAGCTAACAAATTTGCTGCATCTGGGAATTACAGCAGCTTAATATTTCTTTTTACAGAAGGTTCAGCAAATTAAATTATTTAGTGAAATACTGTAATCATAACAGTTACAGGGATATTGTAGGTAGATTTATTGTCAGTGGATAAATGTAAAAATTAAACCCTTAGGCATAGTTCCAAAATGCTGTCATTGCAATCCAGATTTTAAGGATATCATGCTTGAGCACAGGTGACTTAATTAGAACTTCGGTCAATGTGAATTAACCATTGGACTCAACCATGGTTATCCTTAAAACCCAGGGGTCTATTTAAGATCGATCTTAATCGATGTTGGGCTTCCAGGTTGAAAAAAAACACACACATTTACTAACATTTTAAAATGTATATAAAAAAAATCATCTGTTCGTAAATGCAGTGCACATGGTTTTGCCCAACTGCTAACAAAAATCCTGCTGCGATCAACTCAGAATTACCCCCCATGGCTCTCATTCCGAGTTGTTCGCTCGCAAGCTGCTTTTAGCAGCATTGCACACGCTAAGCTGCCGCCTACTGGGAGTGAATCTTAGCATCTTAAAATTGCGAACGAAAGATTTGCAATATTGCGATAAGACATCTCTGTGCAGTTTCTGAGTAGCTCGAGACTTACTCTGCCAGTGCGATCAGTTCAGTGCTTGTCGTTCCTGGTTTGACGTCACAAACACACCCAGCATTCGCCCAGACACTCCTCCGTTTCTCCAGCCACTCCCGCGTTTTTCCCAGAAACGGTAGCATTTTTTTCCACACGCCCATAAAGCGGCCTGTTTCCGCCCAGAAACACCCACTTCCTGTCAATCACATTACGATCACCAGAACGTTTATTCAGGTTTAGGTGCTTTGTGCACCTAAACCAGAGTGTAATGGGCGCAATAATTGAGGGCATTTGAATTTCCCTTATATGTGTGTGTGTGTGATATACACACAGACACACATACTGTATTTCTTTATATAATGGACACCTCAGTTTCTATTCATTCATGTCCTGCCCCCTACTCTGTCAGACCCCTTCCCCTCTACTTTTCTGACCCCAAACGCCACTCATTCTTGTTGAGTGCTGGTGGGCCCATTCAGAATTTTGCTATGGGGCCCACAAAGGTCTAGTTACGCCACTGGGCAGGGTTGTAGAGGAGGCGGTGCAAGGCATCCTGGGAACAGTCAAAGCTTTAGCCTGTTGGTGCCTTGGATCAAGATCCAACTCTACACCCCGATGTTAGTGTAGTGCCTTTTGGGGTTAAGGTTTTACAGAAAGTTACAGGTTTTTTTAATTTAGTAAAATATGCCCCATTTTAAAGATAGGGCATTTACATTTGTTGCACCTGTTGCAGTACATAGCAGCCTGCAGGGCATGTACAGTGGCTTCATTTGGGTGCACATACATTGCCGGCTCCTGGTCGCAAACTGAAATTATTGTGTGTAAGTGGAATTAGCGGTGTTTATGTCATACAGGGGGGTGGGGGAGGTTTGTGGTTGGTGGGGGGCACGCTGTGTGATTATTATCCTGCATCTATACATACATGCGCTAACACCTGGACATACACTGATGTACCCACACCTAATATCCATACATACACGCCCTGACACCTGGACATACACCAACATTCCCACACCTGCATCTATACATACACATGCTGACACCTGGACATACACCAACATACAAGCACCTGCATCTATATATACACGCGCTGACAAATGGACATACACCGACGTACCCACACTTGCATCTATACATACATGCACTGACATCTGGACATACAAGCACCTGCATCTATACATACACGCGCTGACACCTGAACCTACACTGACGTTCCCACACCTGCATCTATACATACACATTCTGACACCTGGACATACACAGACGTACCCACACCTGCATCTATACATACACGCGTTGACACCTGGACGTACACTGACGTACACACACCTACATCTATATATGCATGGATGCAAATGTGGGTACGTCAGTATACGTCCAGGTGTTAGCATGTGTATGTATAGATGTTAGGTGTGGGTACATCAGTGTATGTCCAGGTGTCAGCACATGTATGTATAGATTCACATGTGGGTAAGCCGGTGTACGTCCACGTGTCAGCATGTGTAGGTATAGATGCAGGTGTGGGTACGTTGGTGTACGTTTAGGGGTCAGGGTGTTATTCTGTAAATAGGAAAATAACCTCACAGGTTCACATAGGGCAGAGTTGCCACTACTAGTGCAGGGCTGTAACTTACAGTACTAAGGAAAAGCCATATACTAAAGCGGCACGGTGACCTCACCCCTCTCAGAGACACCAGGGCGCAGCACACTGGTACACACACCTGTTAGCTCAGGGCAGCACTATAGGACCCTCCTGTAATGCTGTGCTGGCGGCGTGTAGTGATCAGGGCACTGGGAGACTGGCTGGCTGGTCTCCGTCTCTGTTGCCTATAGAACTTCCACCTCTGTTATATATCAGGGCTGCTCTCCTGTTGTTATGATTCCAATACTCTGGTCTGGGGATATCTTATAGCAAGGACCTGAGTACTGGAACGTAATGCTTGGAAAGGGAGTGGGAACGGGAATAGCCCCTGGCGCCCTATCTCCGTTGTCTCGCCCGTGCTGTCAGAAATCTCTTGCGAGACTATGGTTGCTTGGGCCCATGGCAGCCGCGTTTGAAGGGCGGATTACGTCTGCCCAACTCCGATGCCCCCTCAGGTCTTAATGGGAGACAAAGAGAAATCCGAGACAGGGTGATAACAAGGGGCCCTCTACTAAACAACAAAGCCAGGGGCTCAAAACTAACTTTAAACTAGAGTATGTGCGGAAAACCGCCAGGGAAAAGGACAACCAAAATACCCACTTGTCCACTCTTCTACCCGGCACCGGCGAGTTCCGGAGAGGAGTGTGGGAGCGTAAACCTCCGCAAATGCACCAACACAGAATACAAAATAAAGCGGCCTAGGCCGCAGCACGCGGCAGAGCCGCCACTCACGAAAACCACACGAGATCCTCTAGCGACTGTTGCGGGTAAATGAGGACTGGAAGACTCCTTGGGAAGAGATGACAACACTAAGATTCAGGAACTCTGAGGACAGGAATGACCGGACACAGCAGAACTGGAACAGACGTCAGCAAACCAAAGCAGCATGCAGGAAGCTATTACCGGCGTCTGTGTGAAGCACTGAGAAGGTATTTAGCAGGGAGTCCTTCAATCAGAAGTTCAGAGCCTGATTAGCACAATGCCGTGCAGCTGCCTTGCTGCACGACCAGAAGACAAGTGTGTGTGTGTAGTTCACTTGATTGACCCTGCAAGGGGAGCGCAGTCCGTCCGTGGCGTCCCCGTTGCTAGGGTCCAGGCGGCTCAGCGCGCCCGGCGTCCTAGCGTTGCTAGGGAGCCGGCGGCTAGCACGCTCGGCGTCCCTAGTTGCTAGGCGCCGGGCCGCGAGGACATCGCGGACCACGGCGCCTAACACCTGTGTGTTCTCTTCCTCTCCTACCTCACACTGGAACTGGCCGCCCAGAGAACGAGAGGGCAGCGGCTGACATCAGAGAGGGTGCAGCAATCTGTGTGGGCAGAGCCCCTCACAGCAAGGTGTCCTTATGCTGTGCCCCGTGTAATCACTGTGATCCATACAGACTCTCACCCTGGTATGCTCTCTATTATTTATTTTTTTACACTGCGGCATGCTCGAGGGAAGGGAGCAGGCACCACCCCACCGCCACTACTCCTCCGCCAGCATCACTGCCGAGCCGGTCAGTGTTCCGGCGGCAATGAGCAGTAGGCAGCCACCAGCAACAACAGTCAGGAAGCTGTTACTCCCGGCAGCAGTAGCGTCAAGCTGCAATTCAGCCAGCGGCACGATGATCCGGGAGACAGTGGCAGCACAGGGAAGCAGTACCCCCTCCAATCGCAGCACCAACTAGGAGACTGAGGCAGCAACCTGCCCCCAGCAGCAGCACCACCCTGATGATAGGTAAGATGCATTTTGGTGTCACAAGAAGGTGGCCGGAGTAGTGGCTGGCTGTGGTCACACCCTGGGGAAAAGTGATAGTGATTTCAGTGTTCCCTTGCGCGGGGATTGGATGTGTAGATGTATGGAGGCTATGTATGTATAGATGTGAGCGGCAGTGTGCGGATGTATGAGAGCGGCAGTGTGCGGATGTATGAGAGCGGCAATGTACGGCTGTATAACTGCGTCGGTGTGCGGCTGTATGAGTGCGATGGTGTGCGGCTGTATGCGTGCGGCGGTGTGCTGCTGTAAGAGTGCGGCAGTCTGCGGCTGTAAGAGTACGGCTGTAAGAGTGCGGGGTTGTACGGATGTATGAGAGCGGGGTTGTACGGATGTATGAGAGCGGGGTTGTACGGATGTATGAGAGCGGGGTTGTACGGATGTATGAGAGCGGCAGTGTATGGATGTATGAGAGCAACAGTGTACGGATGTATGAGAGCGGCAGTGTGCGGATGTATGAGAGTGGCGGTGTACGGATGTATGAGAGCGGCAGTGTATGGATGGCAGCGTCATAGGGAGGGATGTCGGAATGCTGTTATAGGGTTCCTAATACAAAATGCCACGTTGGGCTTGATGGGCAGGTAGTGCGGCAAGCACACCCAAATTGGCATCTGACGTCGCCTGCAGTCCACACTGTTGTGAGGAGTCAGAGTTAATTTTGACTGTGTAGTGTACTCACAGAGGACCTACCGCCCGTCCCCTCCTCGCATCTGAGCAGCAGGTCAGGCTCTTATTTTCTTTTTAATCAGGAGAGGCCGAGTGAACTGTGAGCAGGGGGGCAGAGCTACATGGGACCCAGAGGGGCTGCTGTGCTGTCAGAGAGGGAGAGGAAGAGAGAGATGAAGCTACTGCAGATCCCCAGCTGATTGTGAGGTGCCGGGTTGAAGGGTGATGTGATCACCCTTCTCCCTCGCTGCCGCTGGGGACCGCATCTAGGCTTCCTCCATCGAGGGCATGCGGCGCAGCAGTGGGCAGCGTGTAATGAGTTTGTCTGACTCATTATACTGCTGCCTGTTGTGGACACCTCCGTCCGTACGGACTGGTGTACATGCCCAGCACAGAGGTGACAGTGTTGGTGGAAGTGCTGCCCAGTTCTGACCCTGCAGGCCTCCCTGATCTGACTGCGGCCGCTGCTACTGCTGCGGCCCGAAACCCCTGCCGGTCCCCTCCATAGACTTCTGCCTGTCCAGCGCTGAGGTACTAGGGGTATCCCAGCTGCGGGAAGGGTATGTCTCTGGCTTTCTCTCCGGCAGGGGAAGGTGACAGCGGCGGAGGAAGTGTTGCCCACCTCAGACACTGCAGGCCTCCCCGATCCAGCTGCGGCCACAGCTGATGCTGCCAGAACCCCCTGCTGGTCTCCTTTGTTGACTGCCGCATGGCCAGTGCTGAAGTACTGGGGGTAGGCCAGCTACGGGAAGAGTGTCTCTGCCTCGGGCTCTCTCTCTCTGTCAGGGGAAGGAAGGGCTGATTCTCTGGCACAACAGGGAGGGCTAGGCTGCAGGAACACAGCACTGGAAGAAACAGGAGGCCGAACTCATGACCAAAAAGTGAGCAGTGCAGTGATCAGCCCCCTAGTCTTTCCCTCTCTCTGGGTGCAGAGCTGTATTCTACAGAGAGAGCTGGGATGGGAAGAAGGGGAACGGTACCTGACACACACATACACGCGCGGCACCTGACACACACATACACGCGCAACACCTGACACACACACATACACGTGCGGCACCTGACACACACACACGTAGCATCAGACACAATAAAATAAACATGCAGCACCTGACCCACACATACACGCGCAACACCTGACACACACACATACACGTGCGGCACCTGACACACACACACGTAGCATCAGACACAATAAAATAAACATGCAGCACCTGACCCACACATACACGCGCAACACCTGACACACACACATATACACGTGCGGCACCTGACACACACACGTACCATCAGACACAATAAAATAAACATGCAGCACCTGACACATGCATATACACGCAGCACCTGACACATGCATATACACGCAGCACCTGACACAAACATATACACGCACACCATCAGACACACACATACACACGCAGTGCCTTACTCACACACACATAGACACGTGCAGCACCTGACACAGACATACGTATTCATGCACAGCACCAGACATACACTTGTACACACGCGGAGCACCTGATACTCACACACATATACACCCGCAACACCTGACACACACACACACGTGCGGCAGCTGACGCATACACACGCACCATCAGACACACTCATATATACACGCAGCACCTGACACACACATACACACAGGAGCTGACACACACATACACAGGCAGCACCTGACACACACACACATATACACGCGCAGCACCTGACACCACGCACTCACACGTACAAGCAATGCATTTCACGCCTACCTCCAGCCTCAGTTACAGGCTGCTGCCGCCTACCCCCCTCCCTGCATCAGCTGCAAAGGCAGCAAAATATTTTGACCAAAGTCTAAAGGCCCGTACACATTAAACGATGTCGCTCTGTGAGCGACATCGTCTAATGTTTCCCCTCCCGGGCCGGCCGGCGGCCGACTGTACACACTGAGCGATATGACCGCTCATATCGCTCAGTGACGTCACGCCCCCGCCAGCCCTGCATGAAGGTCGTGGACGACAGTCCACATCCTTCCTGCATGCCCTACCGACAGCGAAGATTGTTGCCGACCCGCGGGGCCGCGCATCGTTTGTCGCTGGCTGCATACACACTTAACGATAAAATGAGCGACGTCGCTCATTAAATCGTTAAGTGTGTATGGACCTTAAACAATTTGGTTTGGTTAATAAAATAATTTTGCACAGAACAGTGATGTTATACGAACATTTTCATTAAACATTTAAAAAATCAAATGTTTATTCTTACAGTGAAATTTTACATTTCTGAATAAAAAAAAATTTTTTAAAAAAAGCGATGAAATTCCATAGACAAAAAACCTTATGGTTTCACATGTCCCATTAAGGCTTCTTAGACATGATCGAAATTTCAGAAACCTGTTGTAACTCTTCCACTCAAACTCCAAAAAGCAATGAAATTCCGATCATTAAGGCTGACGCCTTAATGGACGTGTTCCTTGCGCAATACAGATATGGTATGCCATCACAGCCTGTGGGTAAGTGCAGATTCAGCACTCTCACAGAGTGAGATTGCTGTCACTCACACAATGGTGGAGCTGCTAATTCACAGATGTGTGTGCTCATTGGAATACACACATGCAGTCTATGCAACTGAAGGTCTGAGCGGAAGACAAAGCTGCTCAGATGAGGTAAGAGTGTTGTTGATTGGAGGGAGGAGAGCGGTGTGGATGGGGGAACAGAAGTGTGTGGATAGAGGGAACACTAAGCAGCACTAATGGGGGGGACAGAGAAACACAGGGGGTAATTCAGACCGCAGCAGCAGCAGCGATTGCAGTCTGAATTAGTTTGTGATGTGCGCACGTGCAATGGCCGCACTGCGCGTGCGTACCCCAGGAGCCCAGTGAGATGCTATCACCCTGCCTGATTGATAGGCAGAGGTGGTTGCGGGGAAGGAGGGGGGCGTGCAAACAGCGTTAGAATGCCATTGGCAGGGCATGGTCTGCACAACGGAGGCGTTTCCGGACCACTGGGGGGTGGGCTGTGGCGGTTATCCCCCTGCCAAGAGCGCAGGATCCACTAAATTTACCTTCAGGATGTCAGCTACATGAATAGGGTAAGAGTGGTGTGGATAGGGGGTAGATTAAGCAGCAAGTATGGGAAGGGAGACAGAGCGGTGCAGATGGGGGAAATGGTGCAGATGGGTTGAAAACACTGGCATGGATGGGTAGAAAACTGGTGCAGATGGGAGAGAAGACAGTGTGCCATGTACTGGAGGAGGCAGAGTGACGTTGAAGAAGGAAACACTGAGCAGCACAGAGAGAAGGAAACGGTGGTACAGACAATGCACAGGTGGGGAAAGACAGATGGTACAGATAAGTTAGTACAGACTAGCACAGATGGGAGAACACAGCAGTAGGGATTGGGGAAGACCGGGCAGCATGGGGGTGTATAGGGGAAGTAAGTGTAGATGCATAGACCGTAGATGGGGTATTATAGTTTAGCAATTAACCAAGATGTTTGAGGGAGCTAAATGTGTATACTAAGTGAGATGGATGTATGGAGTTAGAAGGATGTTGTAACAAGGTGGCTTTGTTGTGTTGACTGAATGGGATGGTTGTGGGCACTGCGTGGGATGGGAGCACCACAAAACTGCTCAGACCTTCAGTTGCATAGACTGCATGTGTGTATTCCAATGAGCACACAAATCTGTGAATTAGCAGCTCCACCATTGTGTGAGTGACAGCAATCTCACTCTGTGAGAGTGCTGAATCTGCACTTACCCACAGGCTGTGATGGCATACCATATCTGTATTGCGCAAGGAACACGTCCATTAAGGCGTCAGCCTTAATGATCGGAATTTCATTGCTTTTTGGAGTTTGAGTGGAAGAGTTACAACAGGTTTCTGAAATTTCGATCATGTCTAAGAAGCCTTAATGGGACATGTGAAACCGTAAGGTTTTTTGTCTATGGAATATATATATATATCACAAACATATATGATTCATACATATATCACACACACATACATGATACATACATGAGAAAGACCTGGGATGGTGATGAGGCCAGGGCCCCCTGCTGATGTTGCATTGAGGAAGGCAGTGTTCCAGGGCGGATGCCAGTCGGGGAGAGCGCCGCGCAGCCCGGGAAAAATACTGTTGAGGAGCTACATCTGGAAGAGCCCCTGGGAGGGAGAGTGCCACATGCCCCATCCTGCGCGGCAGACTCTGCAGGCCTGCACATGGGAAGGGAGGTCTCTGGCCACACATACTCACCCTTCTGCTGAAGCCCCGCTGCTGTCCCCATCAGCGATCTCCAGCGGGGAGCGGGGCCAGGATGAACCTCAACCTGTGAGAACTATCTTCATGATCAAGAGATCTCATATGCAAGATAAGTATGTGTTGGGATAGGGCTGGGGAGGGCGGCTGCTCGGGCACACCCCCGTCAAGTTAAGGAGATTTAACTGAGGAAGCACAAGGGAACTCTCGTCTGGGGACAACAACTGCAGGGAGAACACATCTTTTCAGATGAACATGGGAGGGCGGAAGGCTGCCTAATACTGAAGCACCCTCAGACATTAAACCATATGCAACAACTATTGCAATCATTCCTGGGGGAAGGTCTGCAGAAGACGGATTTGCATACGGTGATGTCATCCAAGCAGTGGGCCAAAGTTGGCTGGAACCCTCATCTGTATATGAAAAGAGAAAAGGGGCATGCAGGGCATGGCGGCCTTTTGCGGCGCTTGGATAACCCCAAGTTTGCATTAAACACCCCCACCCTCCTTCGGTGTGGGGCTCATGTTGGCCATGCCCAAGCCCCTGAAGCATTCAAGCTGATTTCTTGCAGCAGCTGGGCACTGTAACAGCTTCAGAGCTGCTCTACAAGACAAGTAAAAGGGTGTGGGCCCTGCAGCACCACCTGTAGTTTGCATACACACATATATAGGACAGCATCTCTTATATGCCCCAGGGTCAATAAAATAGTATCCTTGTCTAGGCTATCCATCCCCTCAGATAAGGTATTTGTCCATGCCGCTACAGCACTACACACCCAGGCCGACGCAATTGCCGGTCTGAGTAAGGTACCTGAATGTGTATTAATGGACTTCAGGGTAATCTCCTGTTTGCGGTCAGCACACTCTTTGAGGGTAGCCGTATCCTGGGACGGGAGGGCTACCTTCTTGGATAAGCGTGTTAATGCTTTGTCCACCCTAGGGGAGGATTCCCATCGTAACCTATCCGTTGATGGGAAAGGATACGCCATAAGAATCCTTTTGGAAATCTGCAGTCTTTTATCTGGAGATTCCCAAGCTTTTTCACATAACTCGTTCAGCTCGTGTGAGGGGGGAAAGGTTACCTCAGGCTTCTTACCCTTGTACATATGTACCCTCTTGTCAGCGACAGGGGGTTCCTCTGTGATGTGCAAAACATCTTTTATTGCCATAATCATAAATCGAATGGATTTTGCCAATTTTGGCTGTAACTTTGCATCATCGTAATCGACACTGGAGTCAGAATCCGTGTCGGTATCTGTGTCAACAATCTGGGATAGTGGGCGCTTATGAGACCCTGACAGTCCCTGCAACATAGGATCAGGCATCGGTTTAAACCCTGACTGTCCCAAAGCTTCTGCCTTGTCTAATCTTTTGTGCAATGAGTTTACACTAGCATTTAAAACATTCCACATATCCATCCAATCAGCTGTCGGCGGAGACACCACATTCATTTGCTCCCGCTCCTCTCTAATATAGCCTTCTTCCTCAGACATGTCGACACACGTGTACCGACACACTACACACACAGGGAATGCTTTTTCTGAAGACAGTTTCCCCACAAGGCCCTTTGGAGAGACAGAGAGAGAGTATGCCAGCACACCCCCCAGCGCTATATAACCCAGGAATAAAACAGTAACTTAATGTTTGCCCAGTAGTGCTGCTGTATGTAATTTGCGAATTATGTGCCCCCCCCCCTCTTTTCAACCCTCTTGTCTAACGTGGTATAAGCAGGGTAGAGTCCGGGGAGCTTCCTCTCAGCGGTGCTGTGGAGAAAAAATGGCGCTGGTGAGTGCTGAGGGAGAAGCCCCGCCCCCTCGGAGGCGGGCTTCTGTCCCGCTTAAACTGTAAAATTGGTGGGGGCTTATACATATATAAAGTGCCCAGCTGTATATATGTTATATTTTTGCGAAAGAGGTTTATATTGCTGCCCAGGGCGCCCCCCCTGCGCCCTGCACCCTTACAGTGACCGGAGTATGTGAGGTGTATGGGAGCAAAGGCGCACAGCTGCAGTGCTGTGCGTTACCTCAGTGAAGATCATGAAGTCTTCTGCCGCCTCTGAAGTCTTCTTTTCTTCTCATACTCACCCGGCTTCTATCTTCCGGCTCTGCGAGGGGGACGGCGGCGCGGCTCTGGGACGGACGGCGAGGGTGAGATCCTGCGTACCAATCCCACTGGAGCTAATGGTGTCCAGTAGCCTAAGAAGCAGGACCTTGCAACTCAGAGAGTAGGGCTGCTTCTCTCCCCTCAGTCCCTCGATGAGGGAGTCTGTTGCCAGCAGTGCTCCCTGAAAATTAAAAACCTAACAAAATACTTTCTGTCAGAAAGCTCAGGAGAGCTCCTGAAAAGCACCCAGTCTCCACTGGGTACAGTATCAAACTGAGGTCTGGAGGAGGGGCATAGAGGGAGGAGCCAGTGCACACCCAGAACTAAAGTCTTTCTTAAAGTGCCCATGTCTCCTGCGGAGCCCGTCTATCCCCATGGTCCTTACGGAGTCCCCAGCATCCTCTAGGACGTTAGAGAAAATAGGATTTTAATACCTACCGGTAAATCCTTTTCTCTTAGTCCGTAGAGGATGCTGGGCACCCGTCCCAGTGCGTACTGTGTCTGCAGTTATTAAATGGCCCTTAACTTCAGAACATTTATGTGGAGATGAAAACATCCAAGGAAGACTTGACCATCTTCCTTGGATGTTTTCCCCCTGTGTGACTGCTCTCCAGCCTCGGAGGGTTGCATCCGTTGTCCCTAGGATCCCGTCCTGGATCCCGAACCATCGCCCCTCTAGGTGGTGAGAACTGTGCAGCCACCAATGGAGTGAGATTCTGGTCTTGGAAGACAGGATTATCCTCCGGTGCATGTGTAGGTGGGATCCGGACCACTTGTCCAACAGGTCCCACTGGAACACTCTGGCATGGAACCTGCCAAACTGAATGGCCTCGTAGGCCGCAACCATCTTCCCCAGCAACTGAATGCATTGAAGGATTAACACTCTTGCTGGTTTCAGAATTTGTTTGACCAGACTCTGGATCTCCAGAGCCTTTCCACTAGAAGAAAACCTCTTCTGTGTCCAGTATCACTCCCAAAAACAACAACCGCGTCATTGGGACCAACTGCGATTTTGGCAAGTTTAGGAGCCAACCATGTTGTTGAAGAACTGTCAGGGAGAGTAGATGTTTTGCACCAACTGGTCACTGGATCTCGCCTTTATCAGGAGATCATCCAAGTACGGGATAATTGTGACTCCTTGCTTGCGAAGGAGGACCATCATTTCCGCCATCACCCTGGAGAAAATCCTCGGAGCCGTGGACAGACCAAACGGCAACGTCTGAAATTGGTAATGACAATCCTGAAATGCAAACCTCAGGTAGCTTGATGCAGTGGCTAAATGGGAACATATAAGTAGGCATCCTTTATGTCTACCAAAACCATGAAATCTCCTTTATCCCCCGGACTGGAGATCACTACCCTGAGAGATTCCATCTTGAAATTGAATTTCTTTAGGTAGAAATTAAGGGATTTCAGATTTAAGATTGGTCTGACTGAGCCGTCCGGCTTCGGGACCACGAAGAGGCTTGAATAAAAACCTTCTCCCTGCTGACTAAGGCTGATTTGAACAATCGGTGAGGGGGAACGTCTTGAAACCCCAGTTTGTACCCTTGGGACACTATTTGTAAAACCCACGAGTCCAGGTCCGAATGAATCTAGAACTGACTGAAGAGTTTTAGACGTGCCCCCCACTGGTGCGGGCTCCTGCAAGAGAGCCCCAGCGTCATGCAGTGGATTTGGCAGAAGCAGAGGACGATCTCTGCTCCTGCGATCTTGAAGAGGCTACAGACCTCTTCCCTCTTTTCCTTCCTCTACCTGCAAAGAAAGGGGAATCTTAACTTCTTGCATATCTATTGGGCCGAAATGACTGCGTCAGATAATGATGCGTCTTCATCCGTTGAGAGGGAACATAGGGCAAGAAGGATGACTTACCTGCGGGAGCTGCCGAGATCAAATTAACTAGGCCGTCGCCAAACAAGGCTTCACCTTCATAGGGAAGAGACTCCCTTTCTTCTTGGAGTCAGCATCAGCATTCCCTTGGTGAATCCACAATGCCCTCCTATCCGAGACTGCCATGAAATTGGCCCGTGAGCACTTGTGCCCGGTGTAGGATTTTTAAATATGTGTAGTTTACTGTATGCAAGGGTTTAAAACCTTTTAGGAACTGAGATCTAAGGTGTATTACATGTAGTTTAAAAAAAACAAAAAAGGTTTATTTTATGGCAGTAGTTTCCAAACTGGGGTTCTTGCACTGGTAGCATAGTTTGGTGGTCCAGGACCAATTAAAATTATTTATACTTTATTAAAGTGGCAAAACCATTCCCTCACAACATAACTGAACCTGAGGATGACATGCTATAAACACAATTTACTTAATTTTATATTTTTTTCTGAATTTCTCAATAAAAAAAAACTTTGGCCTAGGGGTGCCGTGAAACAAATTTTGATACTCTAGGGCAGGGGTGTCAAACCCATGGGCCGCATGCCGCCCCCAATGCATCCTTTTGTGGCCCACAGGCCGAGGTCCGACAGGGGTCCTTTTGTGGCCCGATCACCTTGCTTAGAGCGAGGGCAGGAGAGTGCAGCCAGAGTCTTTGCTTTCTATGTGCGGCACCATCTTCCCGAAGAGATCACCGGGAAGATAGTGCCCCTTCCACTGGCTACAGCACAGGTATACTGGGGTGGGGTAGCAAACTGGGGGCCCCAATGGGCCCCTCCAGCAGTCCCTCTACCAAAACACGTCTTTTGGTGGTTTTGCGGTGTTGTTATAACTACATGGTGACGATACTGTAGCACAGAGATTTTCAACCATTTACAACTCACGTCACACAGAACAAGATTTAAATATTGACAAGGCACACTGAAATATAATGGTGATGCATGGTGCAGTATCGTGTCCTAGGATGTCATGTCGCAGCTTCTCCATAGGTAACGCCTGAACAGGCCCGGTGACAGGGGGGACAAAGGGGACACTTGTTCAGGGCTCCAAGTATTAAGAACAGAAATAATGGGGCCACAGTGCCAATATTGCTTTTTAAAGTGTATCCATCAACTGCTCAATTTAAGCAGGAAAACAATTAACAGGCCAACTAAACCCTCCCCCCTCCTTTTACCCCATCACTTTGTCCAGTCCCTGTGGTCCATACTGTATTGCCATTATTATGCATTTTGCTGTGCTGGCCCTTTTCTGAATGTCCCTGCCACCGCCACCGAAGAGCTGGATAGCCCAGTATGAAAACCACCTGCCGGCCTCACTGACGGTCCGAGTCAAAGGCTCCATTTTTTTTAAAGATCCCTCTGCCAAGTTAAGGGGGGGTTGAGGGGGCCCCAGAGATATCAGTGTACTGGGCCCCGAGATTTCTGTTGCTGGCCCTGACCCTCAGGGGCGTATCTACCCCTTGGCCAGGATGGCACTTGCCAGGGGCACCATCCAGCTGTGCCAACCGTGGCTAAGGGATAGAGTTCTGCAGTCTCGAAAGGGCGCCATGGCAATCAGCGTGGGACTGACCAATTAGACGGTGAGGGAAGGATACTGAAATTGTCCCAACCCTGTTACAGTTTGAAACGCCCCTCAACTGCTGTCCACTGCTTCACTCCTAGCTCTGCCCCTTTGAAATTATTAATCCCTACCCCCCGGTAGGCGGAGTTCTCCAGGCCCATACTCAGGAGTCACCACTGCTGTACATTATGTGCCGGTTGTAGAGGCAGAGCGGGGAACATCAGAGAACGCCACAAATTACACAGTGGGCAAGGAGATGGCTGGAGACAGCTGCACAGCCATGCCTTGCAAGTTCGAGAGAGCTGTTGAATTTCAGCACTTCAAGTCAGAGCCTGCCCCCTGCTGCCCAAGCAGTCCGTGACAGTTAGTGTCGAGGAGGGGGGGATTTGTGCATGTGTGCTATCAGTGTGTGTGTGGGGGGGTGGGGGGGTGGAGGATGTGTGTGACTGTGAGGGAGCTGTCAGTGTCAGTGGGGAGAGGAGCAGGAGGGAGTTGTCAGTGTGTGGAAGTGATGAGAGTTGTCAGTACTGGGGAAATGTGTGTGTGTGTGTACTAGATTTAGGAGTGTGTGTTTGTGAGAGGTTTCAGTTGGGGAATTAGAGTTCATACAGTAATTAGAGATGAGCGCCTGAAATTTTTCGGGTTTTGTGTTTTGGTTTTGGGTTCGGTTCCGCGGCCGTGTTTTGGGTTCGAACGCGTTTTGGCAAAACCTCACCGAATTTTTTTTGTCGGATTCGGGTGTGTTTTGGATTCGGGTGTTTTTTTCCAAAAACACTAAAAAACAGCTTAAATCATAGAATTTGGGGGTCATTTTGATCCCAAAGTATTATTAACCTCAAAAACCATAATTTCCACTCATTTTCAGTCTATTCTGAATACCTCACACCTCACAATATTATTTTTAGTCCTAAAATTTGCACCGAGGTCGCTGTGTGAGTAAGATAAGCGACCCTAGTGGCCGACACAAACACCGGGCCCATCTAGGAGTGGCACTGCAGTGTCACGCAGGATGTCCCTTCCAAAAAACCCTCCCCAAACAGCACATGACGCAAAGAAAAAAAGAGGCGCAATGAGGTAGCTGTGTGAGTAAGATTAGCGACCCTAGTGGCCGACACAAACACCGGGCCCATCTAGGAGTGGCACTGCAGTGTCACGCAGGATGGCCCTTCCAAAAAACCCTCCCCAAACAGCACATGACGCAAAGAAAAAAAGAGGCGCAATGAGATAGCTGTGTGAGTAAGATTAGCGACCCTAGTGGCCGACACAAACACCGGGCCCATCTAGGAGTGGCACTGCAGTGTCACGCAGGATGGCCCTTCCAAAAAACCCTCCCCAAACAGCACATGACGCAAAGAAAAAAAGAGGCGCAATGAGGTAGCTGTGTGAGTAAGATTAGCGACCCTAGTGGCCGACACAAACACCGGGCCCATCTAGGAGTGGCACTGCAGTGTCACGCAGGATGTCCCTTCCAAAAAACCCTCCCCAAACAGCACATGACGCAAAGAAAAAAAGAGGCGCAATGAGGTAGCTGTGTGAGTAAGATTAGCGACCCTAGTGGCCGACACAAACACCGGGCCCATCTAGGAGTGGCACTGCAGTGTCACGCAGGATGTCCCTTCCAAAAAACCCTCCCCAATCAGCACATGATGCAAAGAAAAAGAAAAGAAAAAAGAGGTGCAAGATGGAATTGTCCTTGGGCCCTCCCACCCACCCTTATGTTGTATAAACAAAACAGGACATGCACACTTTAACCAACCCATCATTTCAGTGACAGGGTCTGCCACACGACTGTGACTGATATGACGGGTTGGTTTGGACCCCCCCCAAAAAAGAAGCAATTAATCTCTCCTTGCACAAACTGGCTCTACAGAGGCAAGATGTCCACCTCATCTTCACCCTCCGATATATCACCGTGTACATCCCCCTCCTCACAGATTATCAATTCGTCCCCACTGGAATCCACCATCTCAGCTCCCTGTGTACTTTGTGGAGGCAATTGCTGCTGGTCAATGTCTCCGCGGAGGAATTGATTATAATTCATTTTAATGAACATCATCTTCTCCACATTTTCTGGATGTAACCTCGTACGCCGATTGCTGACAAGGTGAGCGGCGGCACTAAACACTCTTTCGGAGTACACACTTGTGGGAGGGCAACTTAGGTAGAATAAAGCCAGTTTGTGCAAGGGCCTCCAAATTGCCTCTTTTTCCTGCCAGTATAAGTACGGACTGTGTGACGTGCCTACTTGGATGCGGTCACTCATATAATCCTCCACCATTCTATCAATGTTGAGAGAATCATATGCAGTGACAGTAGACGACATGTCCGTAATCGTTGTCAGGTCCTTCAGTCCGGACCAGATGTCAGCATCAGCAGTCGCTCCAGACTGCCCTGCATCACCGCCAGCGGGTGGGCTCGGAATTCTGAGCCTTTTCCTCGCACCCCCAGTTGCGGGAGAATGTGAAGGAGGAGATGTTGACAGGTCGCGTTCCGCTTGACTTGACAATTTTGTCACCAGCAGGTCTTTCAACCCCAGCAGACCTGTGTCTGCCAGGAAGAGAGATCCAAGGTAGGCTTTAAATCTAGGATCGAGCACGGTGGCCACAATGTAGTGCTCTGATTTCAACAGATTGACCACCCGTGAATCCTTGTTAAGCGAATTAAGGGCTGCATCCACAAGTCCCACATGCCTAGCGGAATCGCTCCGTGTTAGCTCCTCCTTCAATGCCTCCAGCTTCTTCTGCAAAAGCCTGATGAGGGGAATGACCTGACTCAGGCTGGCAGTGTCTGAACTGACTTCACGTGTGGCAAGTTCAAAGGGCATCAGAACCTTGCACAACGTTGAAATCATTCTCCACTGCACTTGAGACAGGTGCATTCCACCTACTATATCGTGCTCAATTGTATAGGCTTGAATGGCCTTTTGCTGCTCCTCCAACCTCTGAAGCATATAGAGGGTTGAATTCCACCTCGTTACCACTTCTTGCTTCAGATGATGGCAGGGCAGGTTCAGTAGTTTTTGGTGGTGCTCCAGTTTTCTGTACGTGGTGCCTGTACGCCGAAAGTGTCCCGCAATTCTTCTGGCCACCGACAGCATCTCTTGCACGCCCCTGTCGTTTTTTAAAAAATTCTGCACCACCAAATTCAAGGTATGTGCAAAACATGGGACGTGCTGGAATTGGCCCAGATTTAATGCACACACAATATTGCTGGCGTTGTCCGATGCCACAAATCCACAGGAGAGTCCAATTGGGGTAAGCCATTCCGCGATGATCTTCCTCAGTTGCCGTAAGAGGTTTTCAGCTGTGTGCGTATTCTGGAAAGCGGTGATACAAAGCGTAGCCTGCCTAGGAAAGAGTTGGCGTTTGCGAGATGCTGCTACTGGTGCCGCCGCTGCTGTTCTTGCGGCGGGAGTCCATACATCTACCCAGTGGGCTGTCACAGTCATATAGTCCTGACCCTGCCCTGCTCCACTTGTCCACATGTCCGTGGTTAAGTGGACATTGGGTACAGCTGCATTTTTTAGGACACTGGTGACTCTTTTTCTGAGGTCTGTGTACATTTTCGGTATCGCCTGCCTAGAGAAATGGAACCTAGATGGTATTTGGTACCGGGGACACAGTACCTCCAACAAGTCTCTAGTTGGCTCTGCAGTAATGATGGATACCGGAACCACGTTTCTCACCACCCAGGATGCCAAGGCCTCAGTTATCCGCTTTGCAGTAGGATGACTGCTGTGATATTTCATCTTCCTCGCAAAGGACTGTTGGACAGTCAATTGCTTACTGGAAGTAGTACAAGTGGGCTTACGACTTCCCCTCTGGGATGACCATCGACTCCCAGCGGCAACAACAGCAGCGCCAGCAGCAGTAGGCGTTACACGCAAGGATGCATCGGAGGAATCCCAGGCAGGAGAGGACTCGTCAGAATTGCCAGTGACATGGCCTGCAGGACTATTGGCATTCCTGGGGAAGGAGGAAATTGACACTGAGGGAGTTGGTGGGGTGGTTTGCGTGAGCTTGGTTACAAGAGGAAGGGATTTACTGGTCAGTGGACGGCTTCCGCTGTCACCCAAAGTTTTTGAACTTGTCACTGACTTATTATGAATGCGCTGCAGGTGACGTATAAGGGAGGATGTTCCGAGGTGGTTAACGTCCTTACCCCTACTTATTACAGCTTGACAAAGGGAACACACGGCTTGACACCTGTTGTCCGCATTTCTGGTGAAATACCTCCACACCGAAGAGCTGATTTTTTTGGTATTTTCACCTGGCATGTCAACGGCCATATTCCTCCCACGGACAACAGGTGTCTCCCCGGGTGCCTGACTTAAACAAACCACCTCACCATCAGAATCCTCCTGGTCAATTTCCTCCCCAGCGCCAGCAACACCCATATCCTCCTCATCCTGGTGTACTTCAACACTGACATCTTCAATCTGACTATCAGGAACTGGACTGCGGGTGCTCCTTCCAGCACTTGCAGGGGGCGTGCAAATGGTGGAAGGCGCATGCTCTTCACGTCCAGTGTTGGGAAGGTCAGGCATCGCAACCGACACAATTGGACTCTCCTTGTGGATTTGGGATTTCAAAGAACGCACAGTTCTTTGCGGTGCTTTTGCCAGCTTGAGTCTTTTCAGTTTTCTAGCGAGAGGCTGAGTGCTTCCATCCTCATGTGAAGCTGAACCACTAGCCATGAACATAGGCCAGGGCCTCAGCCGTTCCTTGCCACTCCGTGTGGTAAATGGCATATTGGCAAGTTTACGCTTCTCCTCCGACAATTTTATTTTAGGTTTTGGAGTCCTTTTTTTACTGATATTTGGTGTTTTGGTTTTGACATGCTCTGTACTATGCCATTGGGCATCGGCCTTGGCAGACGACGTTGCTGGCATTTCATCGTCTCGGCCATGACTAGTGGCAGCAGCTTCAGCACGAGGTGGAAGTGGATCTTGATCTTTCCCTAATTTTGGAACCTCAACATTTTTGTTCTCCATATTTTAATAGGCACAACTAAAAGGCACCTCAGGTAAACAATGGAGATGGATGGATTGGATACTAGTATACAATTATGGACGGGCTGCCGAGTGCCGACACAGAGGTACCACAGCCGTGAACTACCGCACTGTACTGTGTCTGCTGCTAATATATAGACTGGTTGATAAAGAGATAGTATACTCGTAACTAGTATGTATGTATAAAGAAAGAAAAAAAAACCACGGTTAGGTGGTATATACAATTATGGACGGGCTGCCGAGTGCCGACACAGAGGTAGCCACAGCCGTGAACTACCGCACTGTACTGTGTCTGCTGCTAATATATAGACTGGTTGATAAAGAGATAGTATACTCGTAACTAGTATGTATGTATAAAGAAAGAAAAAAAAACCACGGTTAGGTGGTATATACAATTATGGACGGGCTGCCGAGTGCCGACACAGAGGTAGCCACAGCCGTGAACTACCGCACTGTACTGTGTCTGCTGCTAATATAGACTGGTTGATAAAGAGATAGTATACTCGTAACTAGTATGTATGTATAAAGAATGAAAAAAAAACCACGGTTAGGTGGTATATACAATTATGGACGGGCTGCCGAGTGCCGACACAGAGGTAGCCACAGCCGTGAACTACCGCACTGTACTGTGTCTGCTGCTAATATATAGACTGGTTGATAAAGAGATAGTATACTCGTAACTAGTATGTATGTATAAAGAAAGAAAAAAAAACCACGGTTAGGTGGTATATACAATTATGGACGGGCTGCCGAGTGCCGACACAGAGGTAGCCACAGCCGTGAACTACCGCACTGTACGGTGTCTGCTGCTAATATATAGACTGGTTGATAAAGAGATAGTATACTCGTAACTAGTATGTATGTATAAAGAAAGAAAAAAAAACCACGGTTAGGTGGTATATACAATTATGGACGGGCTGCCGAGTGCCGACACAGAGGTAGCCACAGCCGTGAACTACCGCACTGTACTGTGTCTGCTGCTAATATAGACTGGTTGATAAAGAGATAGTATACTACTAATATTATATACTGGTGGTCAGGTCACTGGTCACTAGTCACACTGGCAGTGGCACTCCTGCAGCAAAAGTGTGCACTGTTTAATTTTAATATAATATTATGTACTCCTGGCTCCTGCTATAACCTATAACTGGCACTGCAGTAGTGCTCCCCAGTCTCCCCCACAATTATAAGCTGTGTGAGCTGAGCAGTCAGACAGATATATAATATATATAGATGATGCAGCACACTGGCCTGAGCCTGAGCAGTGCACACAGATATGGTATGTGACTGACTGAGTCACTGTGTGTATCGCTTTTTTCAGGCAGAGAACGGATATATTAAATAAACTGCACTGTGTGTCTGGTGGTCACTCACTATATAATATATTATGTACTCCTGGCTCCTGCTATAACCTATAACTGGCACTGCAGTAGTGCTCCCCAGTCTCCCCCACAATTATAAGCTGTGTGAGCTGAGCAGTCAGACAGATATATATAATATTATATATAGATAATAGATGATGCAGCACACTGGCCTGAGCCTGAGCAGTGCACACAGATATGGTATGTGACTGAGTCACTGTGTGCTGTGTATCGCTTTTTTCAGGCAGAGAACGGATTATATTATGTACTCCTGGCTCCTGCTATAACCTATAACTGGCACTGCAGTAGTGCTCCCCAGTCTCCCCCACAATTATAAGCTGTGTGAGCTGAGCAGTCAGACAGATATATATAATATTATATATAGAAAATAGATGATGCAGCACACTGGCCTGAGCCTGAGCAGTGCACACAGATATGGTATGTGACTGAGTCACTGTGTGCTGTGTATCGCTTTTTTCAGGCAGAGAACGGATTATAAATAAAAGTGGTGGTCACTGGTCACTATCAGCAAAACTCTACACTGTACACTACTGAGTACTCCTAATGCTCCCCAAAATTAGTAAATCAAGTGTCTCTCTAATCTATTCTAATTCTAAACGGAGAGGACGCCAGCCACGTCCTCTCCCTATCAATCTCAATGCACGTGTGAAAATGGCGGCGACGCGCGGCTCCTTATATAGAATCCGAGTCTCGCGATAGAATCCGAGCCTCGCGAGAATCCGACAGCGTCATGATGACGTTCGGGCGCGCTCGGGTTACCCGAGCAAGGCGGGAAGATCCGAGTCGCTCGGACCCGTGAAAAAAAACATGAAGTTCTGGCGGGTTCGGATTCAGAGAAACCGAACCCGCTCATCTCTATTTTGCACTAGTTCTAGCGATTATTCCAATCACAGAACAGGCCACAAGGAGAATGACAGAAAGAGGGCGTTTCTGGGTGTCAACTGACCGTTTTCAGGGAGTGCTTGGAAAAATGCAGGCGTGGCAGAAGAAATGCAGACGTGGCTGGGCATTCGCTGGATGGGTGTGTGACATCAAAAGCCGTCCCTCGGTTGTTAGAATCAATGCACACGAAGTGTAACTATAGTGCTGGTCTTATTTTGAAACGATTTTGCAGGCGCTCTGCTACTCAAGTATTCGCACTTCTCCAAAGTGAATATACACTCTCCAGTGGGCAGCGACAATGCGTTTGCATGGCTGCTAAAAACTGCTAGCGAGCAATCAACTCAGAATGACCCCCATAGTGTATTGCAAGAAAATATCTGTAAATCCAATGGTACCGTAAGTGCGGTATATACTCGCACTTCTTTGCGGGGTGAGAACATCTCCCCTAAGTGAAGTCAGCCCTATGAATAGAGTTTGTGTGATCCCTGTGCAGCAGTCACAGAAAGGGTTCATCTCTGCAGTTTGTCACTCAAATTACATTGCTGCATTTTTTCTAGAAGTGGATCTGAGAGCTGTTACCCGCAGACCAGCTACAATAATTATCCTGGGTACTCACTAGACCAGTGGTTTCTTAAACTGCACCCTGGGGTGCCTCAGGACACTTGCAGGGGTGCCTTGGATTGGTGGTCCAGGACCAATTCAAAATATTTATAGTTAGTGTTATAGGCAAAACCAGTGCTGTTGGCTGGCAATCATAACAGATGTGCACAAGCAGAAGCAAATCCTGTCCCCTACCAAAGGGCCAGTGCTAGGGTGTTTGGCGCCTCCCTGCAAACTATTAATTTGGGCCCTCTCTCCAATACTTAATAAAGGGACAGTGCGCTCCTTAAAAAAAGAAGGTGTGGTATCACAAGGAAGGGGCATGGCCACACAATAGCACCCCAAATCAAAATACGCCACACAGTAGCACTATCTTATTGTCATTACACCGCATGTAATAATAATAATAATAATACCCACAGTCGCAGTGCCCTTTATACACATAACCACCATATCAGTGCAGCTTACACACATAATGCCAACAGTAGCGAGTGCCCCTTCTACACATGCCCATGGTGGCAATCCTTTACATGGCAAATATCAACCTGGTTTTGCCATGTAAAGGATTGCCACTTTAAAAACAAACAATCAAACAAAAACAAAAAAAAAACAACAGGAAAAAACACAAAATCTCTCACTTTCTGATTCTCACACCCTATTACATTCCTCCCTATATATTTAAATGTTTCTATTACTGTATGTTCCCTCTTCCCTTCTCCAAACTATACACATCAACATTTTTTAGTATTTCCAGGTAAGTTTTGTGATGTAGGCCATGCACAATTTTAGTTGCCCTAATGTATTTACAGCCTTCTGGAGATATGGCTTCTGGAACTGAACACAGGATTCTAAATGTGGCTGTACCAAGGACCTATACAGTGGCATTACAGGTTGAGTATCCCTTATCCAAAATGCTTGGGACCAGAGGAATTTTGGATATCGGATTTTTCTGTATTTTGGAATAATTGCATACCATAACGAGATATTATGGTGATGGGACCTAAATCTAAGCACAGAAGGCATTTATGTTTCATATACACCTTATACACACAGCCTGAAGGTCATTTTAGCCAATATTTTTTATAACTTTGTGCATTAAACAAAGTGTGTGTACATTCACAGAATTCATTTATGTTTCATATACACCTTATACACACAGTCTGAAGTTCATTTAATACAATATTTTTAATAACTTTGAGTATTAAACAAAGTTTGTGTACACTGAGCCATCAAAACACAAAGGTTTCACTATCTCAGTCTCACTCAAAAAAGTCCGTATTTCGGAATATTCCGTATTTCGGAATATTTGGATATGGGATACTCAACCTGTATTACTTTTTTCTGCTACTGGTTCTTTAACCTATGCAAACAAGCATCTGACTTGCCTTTCCTATTGCTTTGTTACATTGCTTACCTGAAATAGTAATACTTAGATAGCTTTCCTCTTGCCATTATAATGCCCTTAATATTATAGTTAGCCTTTGCATTTTTGAGACGTGTATGATTTTGCATTTTTTGGCATTAAATGTTGCCATGTTCTTGACCATTCCTCTAGTCCAGGGGCGGAACTGCCAGAGACAACGGAGTCAGTTGCCGCCGGGCTCCAGCCCTAAAGGGGCTTCCTCCATTGCCCCCCGGCTGTTACGTGCCCTTCCTACTAAATAGACAAAGGCGCTACCAGCAGGGTCTCGCAGTTTGTACATTCCATGCCGTAACACCCTTCTTTCCACCTTCACAATGAAGCTATTGGTACTTTGCAAAAAAAAAAAAAAAATATTAGCATTGCAACTCAGCAGATCAATGCAGTGTGCAGCCACACACTCCATATATCTGCTCAGCCACAAAGCTGATTATTTCTTCACAAAGTACAAGGTGAGCTCCAAATAGAATTCTCTAGCTTAGATTATACCTTTCTATGCAAGGGTAAATAGCTCAATTGTTTGACTGCAATGCCACAGGAAATGGTTTGGATCCAAGACAGTGTGACTGAATAATAAAGAAACCTTAAGATGAGTTCATGAATGTTGTATAAGTATTAGTGAGAGAAGGGGTCAGGAGCATGCTAGGCTGCAAAAAATAAGGTAGGCTGCAAGTGAAAGTAATGATCTCCTATATATTTTCCCAGATCTGTCACTCTGTGTGGCTAACTCTGGGGGAAGTCACAGCAATGGGCGGAGACGGCAACTGCAGGACGATACACCAGTGCCAGCAGCAGACCGTAACAAAGTGACAGATCAAGGAGAATATATAGGAGGTAGGGAGGTGGCCATGGTACATGGCTGGCCAAGGGACACTAGCTCATGTACCCCTTTACCACTGAGGCTGGCCACCAAGGATGGACCTGTCACCAGTGCACATGCAATAACCTCTTCTGCTGCCCTCTTTGCAACTCAGATTGCCCAGTGCTCCCCTTCGCTAACAGTCCACAAAGTTTCCCCATCTCACGATCTGCCTCCTCACCCCCACTTTCATCTCTACAGCACACGCGCATATCATACAAGATCCCATCATGCGTACGTAGGTCTGAAATGCATGAGGGAGGTTGGGGGGAGATTGGCATGCGCCAGCAACACCACACAGCTCACTGTGACCACAGTGGAGAGGCGCTGCAACAGGACAATACACCAACCTCGGAGCAAGGAACTGCGTCGGTCAGGAGGAGAACTATTTCAATAGCATAAAAAGGTTAATGCGTCCCACCCTATGGACACCAGACTCATCAAGTCACTGTTGCCAGAGTCTCATACAATGACTCTGAACCTCTAAGCACACTATTTGACTGTCCACACCCTGCTGTGCCTATTACCCATCTCCTCCACCACCCTCAACACTGACCCACACATCATTCACCCACAAAGATACAATAAAGGTAGTTTGGATAAATTAGCTAAATGAAATGGATTTAACCAATTTATCTAAATGACCATTTTTGGATGTTTTCCAGTGTTTGTGAGCAAATGGTCAATTGTCATTTGCTGCCACATATTAGCATAATTTTGTTTCAACTAGAAAAAAAAATTGGACAGATAATCTAAGTGTGGATCCAGTTTAAAGGTCCGTATTCACGGCCCGATTTTGGGGAGAGATGTGTGCTGAGCGAACTGCTCAGCACACATCTCTCCGCCCGCTCAGCACAGCGTGATGTGTGCTGAGCATACGGGGGTGGGGGGGGGCGCTCATTTCACCCCCTGTGTAGGGCATTCTGTGTGTATCCAGCTTAACAGGTGTGAGCATCATACAACTACTGACTTGCGAGTAACTATACAGCAGCTCCATACCTTGTGACTTGAAGAAACACCAGTTAACCCCGGGAATGCTGCAGTCAAAGCAACAATTCCTCTTCTTACATTCCGCTGCACTTATTGTGGGGTAGCCGCAATCCCTTCTGCTGTACGGTTCCACATTACATTGTTTCTTGTCACTTCCTGTTGATGCAGTAAGGAAACATCCAGGAATTACAGCAGCTTAGTTTTTTTTTTTTTTTTTAACTGGGGCAATTTAGCTAGATCACAGGGCAATTTAGCTCCTTTGGTCCTTTTTTAGGACCCGTTAATCAGACAGTTGAGCAAACTGAAAAACAGCTAACAGGAAATTTCCACTTAAATGGTATTTTCTAATCTTATCTGACCATGACTAAGAATAAAGGATACACAAGATAAACTCTTAGAGCCATGGACCTTATCCATGTTTAAGCTCCATCAAATCTGTAATCAATAGCACTACATGCTCCCACTTTACCACTGTACTATATACTCTACCTGTGTTTTTAAGGTAAAAACACCATTTAACCCCAGTGACACTTGAATTAAAGCAGCAGCCTCTGGAATAGCATTCCTAAGCATTAATCCCAGGAAATCTGCAATCTTCACGCTCTTTGATAGCCATGCTACATTGCTGTTTACTTGGATGGAGCAGAGAGCACAACATCAGGACATAGGAAATATTACAATGCATGATAAGAAAGGTGTGAGCTCTACAGCAAGGCCTCTAACCCTTTGCCAGTGCCAAATACATAGGGCTTAACTCAGATCTGATCACAGCAGCAAATTTATTAGCTAAAACCATGTACACTGCAGGGGGGGGGGGTATAATATGTGCAGAGAGAGTTAGATTTTGGTGCGGTGTGTTCAAACTGAAATCTAAATTGCAGTGTAAAAACAAAACAGCCAGTATTTACCCTGCACACAAACAATATAACCCACCTAAATCTCTCTGCAAATGTTATATCTGCCCCCCCCCCCCCCATCCCTGCAGTGCACATGGTTTTGCCCACTAGCTAACAAATTTGCTGCATCTGGGAATTACAGCAGCTTAATATTTCTTTTTACAGAAGGTTCAGCAAATTAAATTATTTAGTGAAATACTGTAATCATAACAGTTACAGGGATATTGTAGGTAGATTTATTGTCAGTGGATAAATGTAAAAATTAAACCCTTAGGCATAGTTCCAAAACGCTGTCATTGCAATCCAGATTTTAAGGATATCATGCTTGAGCACAGGTGACTTAATTAGAACTTCGGTCAATGTGAATTAACCATTGGACTCAACCATGGTTATCCTTAAAACCCAGGGGTCTATTTAAGATCGATCTTAATCGATGTTGGGCTTCCAGGTTGAAAAAAACACACACATTTACTAACATTTTAAAATTTATATAAAAAAATCATCTGTTCGTAAATGCAGTGCATATGGTTTTGCCCAACTGCTAACAAAAATCCTGCTGCGATCAACTCAGAATTACCCCCCATGGCCCTCATTCCGAGTTGTTCGCTCGCAAGCTGCTTTAAGCAGCATTGCACACGCTAAGCTGCCGCCTACTGGGAGTGAATCTTAGCATCTTAAAATTGCGAACGAAAGATTTGCAATATTGCGATAAGACATCTCTGTGCAGTTTCTGAGTAGCTCGAGACTTACTCTGCCAGTGCGATCAGTTCAGTGCTTGTCGTTCCTGGTTTGACGTCACAAACACACCCAGCGTTCGCCCAGACACTCCTCCGTTTCTCCAGCCACTCCCGCGTTTTTCCCAGAAACGGTAGCATTTTTTCCCACACGCACCTAAAGCGGCCTGTTTCCGCCCAGAAACACCCACTTCCTGTCAATCACATTACGATCACCAGAACGATGAAAAAAACGTGAGTAATATTCCTAACTGCATAGCAAATTTACTTGGCGCAGTCGCAGTGTGAACATTGCGCATGCGCATTAAGCGGAAAATCGCTGCGATGCGAAGAAAATTACAGAGCGAACAACTCGGAATGACCACCTATGTGCACTGCAGGGAAGGCAGATTTAACATGTGCAGAGAGAGTTAGATTTGGGTGTGGTGTGTTCAATCTGCAATCTAATTTGCAGTGTAAAAATAAAGCAGTCAGTATTTACCCTGCACAGAAACAAAATAACTCACCCAAATCTAACTCTTTCTGCACATGTTATATCTGCCTCCCCTGCAGTACACATGGTTTTGCCCAACTGCTAACAAAATTCCTGCTGCGATCATCTTGGAATTACCCCCATCGATTGATGTTTTCACACTGCTCGTGTATATAAGACATAGGGCCTAATTCAGTTTGGATCGTAATACGCGTTCCAACCGCAAAACCTATGAAGAGGATGGGGGCATATACGCAGGGTCCATCCTGTGCGTGTGCCTACATTTTCTCCGGGTGCCCCGCAGAAAATGCGAATGCCTCTGCCTGTCAATCAGTAGAGGGCGTACCTTCGCAGGTATATCGCGATCATGAGCCATGTCTCCCATTTTTGTCATTATAGGTGCTCTGTGAGCTGCTGGCCATGCCCCAGCCCCTCTGTCTCCCGTGAATAGACATTGAGGCTTATTCAGACCAGGTTATTGAGCTTAATACTATAGGATCAAAATTACCCCCAAATTCTATGATTTTAGCTGTTTGAGGTTTTTAAAAAAAATCACCCGAATACAAAACCCGAAAGGGTGGTTTTGCCAAAACGCGTCCGTATCCAAAACACAACTGCGGATCCGAAACCAAAACCAAAACATGAAACACGAAAAATGCCCGCTGCACATCTCTAGTTAGGGGAGAAGCATGTAGCCTTGTAGACTATGCACAGCTATATCTAGAAAAATATACGATCTAATCTTTAACCAACCAATGCAAGAAAGTATTTAATGTGAAAATACGAAACACTAGACTAATTGGAGGTGCGCCCTAAAGCAAATTACAATGTTAGGATTAGGGGGTTCGGAAAGACCTCTAGTGTAAACACTACTATATACATTTTAAGATAGGAAGGTACAAATTACATATTCACATTGCATCTATGGGATGGATTCAAATGTCCCTTTCCTCCCTCAATCGTGCCCGTCAGCAGCTATTCTAATGTTGCTGCCAACGGGTGCGACATGTTTATTTCAGCTCGCTACCCCCAGGGGAAACAAGCTGAAATGTGTGCAAAGAGACCCATTTGGGCAACCAAACGGTGTCTTTTCATGATCGCGCCCATTACTTTATTCAGGTTTAGGTGCTTTGTGCACCTAAACCAGAGTGTAATGGGCGCAATAATTGAGGGCATTTGAATTTCCCTTATATGTGTGTGTGTGTGATATACACACAGACACACATACTGTATTTCTTTATATAATGGACACCTCAGTTTCTATTCATTCATGTCCTGCCCCCTACTCTGTCAGACCCCTTCCCCTCTACTTTTCTGACCCCAAACGCCACTCATTCTTGTTGAGTGCTGGTGGGCCCATTCAGAATTTTGCTATGGGGCCCACAAAGGTCTAGTTACGCCACTGGGCAGGGTTATAGAGGAGGCGGTGCAAGGCATCCTGGGAACAGTCAAAGCTTTAGCCTGTTGGTGCCTTGGATCAAGATCCAACTCTACACCCCGATGTTAGTGTAGTGCCTTTTGGGGTTAAGGTTTTACAGAAAGTTAAAGGTTTTTTTAATTTAGTAAAATATGCCCCATTTTAAAGATAGGGCATTTACATTTGTTGCACCTGTTGCAGTACATAGCAGCCTGCAGGGCATGTACAGTGGCTTCATTTGGGTGCACATACATTGCCGGCTCCTGGTCGCAAACTGAAATTATTGTGTGTAAGTGGAATTAGCGGTGTTTATGTCATACAGGGGGGTTGGGGAGGTTTGTGGTTGGTGGGGGGCACGCTGTGTGATTATTATCCTGCATCTATACATACATGCGCTAACACCTGGACATACACTGATGTACCCACACCTAATATCCATACATACACGCCCTGACACCTGGACATACACCAACATTTCCACACCTGCATCTATACATACACATGCTGACACCTGGACATACACCAACATACAAGCACCTGCATCTATATATACACGCGCTGACAAATGGACATACACCGACGTACCCACACTTGCATCTATACATACATGCACTGACATCTGGACATACAAGCACCTGCATCTATACATACACGCGCTGACACCTGAACCTACACTGACGTTCCCACACCTGCATCTATACATACACATTCTGACACCTGGACATACACAGACGTACCCACACCTGCATCTATACATACACGCGTTGACACCTGGACGTACACTGACGTACACACACCTACATCTATATATGCATGGATGCAAATGTGGGTACGTCTGTATACGTCCAGGTGTTAGCATGTGTATGTATAGATGTTAGGTGTGGGTACATCAGTGTATGTCCAGGTGTCAGCACATGTATGTATAGATTCACATGTGGGTAAGCCGGTGTACGTCCACGTGTCAGCATGTGTAGGTATAGATGCAGGTGTGGGTACGTTGGTGTACGTTTAGGGGTCAGCGTGTTTATGTATAGATGTTGGTGTGTGTATGTCAGTGTACGTACAGATATAGGTGTGTGTATGTATGTATGTATGTATGTATGTATGTATGTATGTATGTATGTATGTATATGTATAGAGGAAGGTGTGATACATACATATAACACATACATGATAGATACATACATATATCACACACACGATAGATAGATAGATAGATAGAACACATACATACAAGATAGATAGATACATACATACATACATGATAGATACATATATATACACACACATACGATAGATAGATAGATAGATAGATAGATAGATAGATAGATAGATAGATAGATAGATACACATATATATATATATATATATATATATATATCACAAACATATATGATTCATACATATATCACACACACATACATGATACATACATGAGAAAGACCTGGGATGGTGATGAGGCCAGGGCCCCCTGCTGATGTTGCATTGAGGAAGGCAGTGTTCCAGGGCGGATGCCAGTCGGGGAGAGCGCCGCGCAGCCCGGGAAAAATACTGCTGAGGAGCTACATCTGGAAGAGCCCCTGGGAGGGAGAGTGCCACATGCCCCATCCTGCGTGGCAGACTCTGCAGGCCTGCACATGGGAAGGGAGGTCTCTGGCCACACATACTCACCCTTCTGCTGAAGCCCCGCTGCTGTCCCCATCAGCGCTCTCCAGCGGGGAGCGGGGCCAGGATGAACCTCAACCTGTGAGAACTATCTTCATGATCAAGAGATCTCATATGCAAGATAAGTATGTGTTGGAATAGGGCTGGGGAGGGCGGCTGCTCGGGCACCCCCCCGTCAAGTTAAGGAGATTTAACTGAGGAAGCACAAGGGAACTCTCGTCTGGGGACAACAACTGCAGGGAGACCACATCTTTTCAGATGAACATGGGAGGGCGGAAGGCTGCCTAATACTGAAGCACCCTCAGACATTAAACCATATGCAACAACTATTGCAAGCATTCCTGGGGGAAGGTCTGCAGAAGACGGATTTGCATACGGTGATGTCATCCAAGCAGTGGGCCAAAGTTGGCTGGAACCCTCATCTGTATATGAAAAGAGAAAAGGGGCATGCAGGGCATGGCGGCCTTTTGCGGCGCTTGGATAACCCCAAGTTTGCATTAAACACCCCCACCCTCCTTCGGTGTGGGGCTCATGTTGGCCATGCCCAAGCCCCTGAAGCATTCAAAGTTATTTCTTGCAGCAGCTGGGCACTGTAACAGCTTCAGAGCTGCTCTACAAGACAAGTAAAAGGGTGTGGGCCCTGCAGCACCACCTGTAGTTTGCATACACACATATATAGGACAGCATCTCTTATATGCCCCAGGGTCAATAAAATAGTATCCTTGTCTAGGCTATCCATCCCCTCAGATAAGGTATTTGTCCATGCCGCTACAGCACTACACACCCAGGCCGACGCAATTGCCGGTCTGAGTAAGGTACCTGAATGTGTATAAATGGACTTCAGTGTAATCTCCTGTTTGCGGTCAGCACACTCTTTGAGGGTAGCCGTATCCTGGGACGGGAGGGCTACCTTCTTGGATAAGCGTGTTAATGCTTTGTCCACCCTAGGGGAGGATTCCCATCGTAACCTATCCGTTGATGGGAAAGGATACGCCATAAGAATCCTTTTGGAAATCTGCAGTCTTTTATCTGGAGATTCCCAAGCTTTTTCACATAACTCGTTCAGCTCGTGTGAGGGGGGAAAGGTTACCTCAGGCTTCTTTCCCTTGTACATATGTACCCTCTTGTCAGCGACAGGGGGTTCCTCTGTGATGTGCAAAACATCTTTTATTGCCATAATCATAAATCGAATGGATTTTGCCAATTTTGGCTGTAACTTTGCATCATCGTAATCGACACTGGAGTCAGAATCCGTGTCGGTATCTGTGTCAACAATCTGGGATAGTGGGCGCTTATGAGACCCTGACAGTCCCTGCAACATAGGATCAGGCATGGGTTGAAACCCTGACTGACCCAAAGCTTCTGCCTTGTCTAATCTTTTGTGCAATGAGTTTACACTAGCATTTAAAACATTCCACATATCCATCCAATCAGCTGTCGGCGGAGACACCACATTCATTTGCTCCCGCTCCTCTCTAATATAGCCTTCTTCCTCAGACATGTCGACACACGTGTACCGACACACTACACACACAGGGAATGCTTTTTCTGAAGACAGTTTCCCCACAAGGCCCTTTGGAGAGACAGAGAGAGAGTATGCCAGCACACCCCCCAGCGCTATATAACCCAGGAATAAAACAGTAACTTAATGTTTGCCCAGTAGTGCTGCTGTATGTAATTTGCGAATTATGTGCCCCCCCCCACCCCTCTTTTCAACCCTCTTGTCTAACGTGGTATAAGCAGGGTAGAGTCCGGGGAGCTTCCTCTCAGCGGTGCTGTGGAGAAAAAATGGCGCTGGTGAGTGCTGAGGGAGAAGCCCCGCCCCCTCGGAGGCGGGCTTCTGTCCCGCTTAAACTGTAAAATTGGTGGGGGCTTATACATATATAAAGCGCCCAGCTGTATATATGTTATATTTTTGCGAAAGAGGTTTATATTGCTGCCCAGGGCGCCCCCCCTGCGCCCTGCACCCTTACAGTGACCGGAGTATGTGAGGTGTATGGGAGCAAAGGCGCACAGCTGCAGTGCTGTGCGTTACCTCAGTGAAGATCATGAAGTCTTCTGCCGCCTCTGAAGTCTTCTTTTCTTCTCATACTCACCCGGCTTCTATCTTCCGGCTCTGCGAGGGGGACGGCGGCGCGGATCTGGGACGGACGGCGAGGGTGAGATCCTGCGTACCAATCCCACTGGAGCTAATGGTGTCCAGTAGCCTAAGAAGCAGGACCTTGCAACTCAGAGAGTAGGGCTGCTTCTCTCCCCTCAGTCCCTCGATGAGGGAGTCTGTTGCCAGCAGTGCTCCCTGAAAATTAAAAACCTAACAAAATACTTTCTGTCAGAAAGCTCAGGAGAGCTCCTGAAAAGCATCCAGTCTCCACTGGGTACAGTATCAAACTGAGTTCTGGAGGAGGGGCATAGAGGGAGGAGCCAGTGCACACCCAGAACTAAAGTCTTTCTTAAAGTGCCCATGTCTCCTGCGGAGCCCGTCTATCCCCATGGTCCTTACGGAGTCCCCAGCATCCTCTAGGACGTTAGAGAAAATAGGATTTTAATACCTACCGGTAAATCCTTTTCTCTTAGTCCGTAGAGGATGCTGGGCACCCGTCCCAGTGCGTACTGTGTCTGCAGTTATTAAATGGCCCTTAACTCCAGAACATTTATGTGGAGATGAAAACATCCAAGGAAGACTTGACCATCTTCCTTGGATGTTTTCCCCCTGTGTGACTGCTCTCCAGCCTCGGAGGGTTGCATCCGTGGTCCCTAGGATCCCGTCCTGGATCCCGAACCATCGCCCCTCTAGGTGGTGAGAACTGTGCAGCCACCAATGGAGTGAGATTCTGGTCTTGGAAGACAGGATTATCCTCCGGTGCATGTGTAGGTGGGATCCGGACCACTTGTCCAACAGGTCCCACTGGAACACTCTGGCATGGAACCTGCCAAACTGAATGGCCTCGTAGGCCGCAACCATCTTCCCCAGCAACTGAATGCATTGATGGATTAACACTCTTGCTGGTTTCAGAATTTGTTTGACCAGACTCTGGATCTCCAGAGCCTTTCCACTAGAAGAAAACCTCTTCTGTGTCCAGTATCACTCCCAAAAACAACAACCGCGTCATTGGGACCAACTGCGATTTTGGCAAGTTTAGGAGCCAACCATGTTGTTGAAGAACTGTCAGGGAGAGTAGATGTTTTGCACCAACTGGTCCCTGGATCTCGCCTTTATCAGGAGATCATCCAAGTACGGGATAATTGTGACTCCTTGCTTGCGAAGGAGAACCATCATTTCCGCCATCACCCTGGTGAAAATCCTCGGAGCCGTGGACAGACCAAACGGCAACGTCTGAAATTGGTAATGACAATCCTGAATTGCAAACCTCAGGTAGCTTGATGCAGTGGCTAAATGGGAACATATAAGTAGGCATCCTTTATGTCTACCAAAACCATGAAATCTCCTTTATCCCCCGGACTGGAGATCACTACCCAGAGAGATTCCATCTTGAAATTGAATTTCTTTAGGTAGAAATTAAGGGATTTCAGATTTAAGATTGGTCTGACTGAGCCATCCGGCTTCGGGACCACGAAGAGGCTTGAATAAAAACCTTCTCCCTGCTGACTAAGGCTGATTTGAACAATCGGTGAGGGGGATACTGTAGCACAGAGATTTTCAACCATTTAGTTAATTTGATCTCGGCAGCTCCCGCAGGTAAGTCAACCTTCTTGCCCTATCTTCCCTCTCAACGGATGAAGACGCATCATTGTCTAACGCAGTCATTTTGTCCCTATAGATATGCAAGAAGTTAAGATTCCCCTTTCTTTGCAGGTAGAGGAAGGAGAAGAAGGAAGAGGTCTGTAGCCTCTTCAAGATCGCAGGAGCAGAGATCGTCCTCTGCTTCTGCCAAATCCACTGCATGACGCTGGGGCTCTCTTGCTGGAGCCCACACCAGTGGGGGCACGTCTAAAACACTTCAGTCAGTTCTGGATTAATTTGGACCTGGACTCGTGGGTTTTACAAATAGTGTCACAAGGGTACAAACTGGGGTTTCAAGACGTTCCCCCTCACCGATTGTTCAAATCGGCCTTAGTCAGCAGGGAGAAGGTTTTTATTCAAGCCTCTTCGTGCTCCCGAAGCCGGACGGCTCAGTCAGACCAATCTTAAATCTGAAATCCCTCAATTTCTACCTAAAGAAATTCAATTTCAAGATGGAATCTCTCAGGGTAGGGATCTCCAGTCCGGAGGACGGAGATTTCATGGTTTTGGTAGACATAAGGATGCCTAATTACATGTTCCCGTTTAGCCACTGCATCAAGCTACCTGAGGTTTGCAATTCAGGATTGTCATTACCAATTTCAGACGTTGCCGTTTGGTCTGTCCACGGCTCCGAGGATTTTCACCAGGGTGATGGTGGAAATGATGGTTCTCCTTCGCAAGCAAGGAGTCACAATTATGCCGTACTTGGATGATCTCCTGATAAAGGCGAGATCCAGGGACCAGTTGGTGCAAAACATCTACTCTCCCTGACAGTTCTTCAACAACATGGTTGGCTCCTAAACTTGCCAAAATCGCAGTTGGTCCCAATGACGCGGTTGTTGTTTCTGGGAGTAATACTGGACACAGAAGAGGCTTTCTTCCAGTGGAAAGGCTATGGAGTTCCAGAGTCTGGTCAAACAAATTCTGAAACCAGCAAGAGTGTTAATCCATCAATGCATTCTGTTGCTGGGGAAGATGGTTGCGGCCTACGAGGCCATTCAGTTTGGCAGGTTCCATGCCAGAGTGTTCCAGTGGGACCTGTTGGACAAGTGGTCCGGATCCCACCTACACATGCACCGGAGGATAATCCTGTCTTCCAAGACCAGAATCTTACTCCATTGGTGGCTGCACAGTTCTCACCTCCTAGAGGGGCGATGGTTCGGGATCCAGGACTGGATCCTAGGGACCATGGATGCAACCCTCCGAGGCTGGGGAGCAGTCACACAGGGGGAAAACATCCAAGGAAGATGGTCAAGTCAGGAAAGTTTTCTCCACATAAATGTTCTGGAGTTAAGGGCCATTTAATAACTGCAGACACAGTACGCACTGGGACGGGTGCCCAGCATCCTCTACGGACTAAGAGAAAAGGATTTACCGGTAGGTATTAAAATCCTATTTTCTCTAACGTCCTAGAGGATGCTGGGGACTCCGTAAGGACCATGGGGATAGATAGGCTCCGCAGGAGACATGGGTACTTTAAGAAAGACTTTAGTTCTGGGTGTGCACTGGCTCCTCCCTCTATGCCCCTCCTCCAGACCTCAGTTTGATACTGTGCCCAGTGGAGACTGGGTGCTTTTCAGGAGCTCTCCTGAGCTTTCTGACAGAAAGTATTTTGTTAGGTTTTTAATTTTCAGGGAGCACTGCTGGCAACAGACTCCCTCATCGAGGGACTGAGGGGAGAGAAGCAGCCCTACTCTCTGAGTTGCAAGGTCCTGCTTCTTAGGCTACTGGACACCATTAGCTCCAGAGGGATTGGTACGCAGGATCTCACCCTCGCCGTCCGTCCCAGAGCCGCGCCTCCGTCCCCCTTGCAGAGCCGGAAGATAGAAGCCGGGTGAGTATGAGAAGAAAAGAAGACTTCAGAGGCGGCAGAAGACTTCATGATCTTCACTGAAGTAACGCACAGCACTGCAGCTGTGCGCCATTGCTCCCATACACCTCACACACCCCGGTCACTGTAAGGGTGCAGGGCGCAGGGGGGGGGGGGGCGGCACCCTGGGCAGCAATATAAACCTCTTTTTGGCAAAAATATAACACATATACAGCGGGGCACTGTATATATGTATGAGCCCCCGCCAATTTTCTGGAGATTCCCAAGCTTTTTCACATAACTCGTTCAGCTCGTGTGACCCCCTCAAAGGTTACCTCAGGCTTCTTTCCCTTGTACATATGTACCCTCTTGTCAGGGACAGGGGGTTCCTCTGTGATGTGCAAAACATCTTTTATTGCCATAATCATATATCGAATGGATTTTGCCAATTTTGGCTGTAACTTTGCATCATCGTAATCGACACTGGAGTCAGAATCCGTGTCGGTATCTGTGTCAACAATCTGGGATAGTGGGCGCTTATGAGACCCTGACAGTCCCTGCAACATAGGATCAGGCATGGGTTGAGTCCCTGACTGTCCCAAAGCTTCAGCCTTGTCTAATCTTTTGTACAATGAGTTTACACTAGCATTTAAAACATTCCACATATCCATCCAATCAGGTGTCAGCGGAGACACCACATTCATTTGCTCCCGCTCCTCTCTAATATAGCCTTCTTCCTCAGACATGTCGACACACGTGTACCGACACACCACACACACAGGGAATACTTTTTCTGAAGACAGTTTCCCCACAAGGCCCTTTGGAGAGACAGAGAGAGAGTATGCCAGCACACTCCCCAGCGCTATATAACCCAGGAATAACACAGTAACTTAATGTTTGTCCAGTAGCGCTGCTGTATGTAATTTGCGCCGAATTATGTGCCCCCCCTCTCTTTTCAACCCTCTTCTCTACCGTGGTATAAGCAGGGGAGAGTCCGGGGAGCTTCCTCTCAGCGGTGCTGAGGAGAAAAAATGGCGCTGGTGAGTGCTGAGGGAGAAGCCCCGCCCCCTCGGCGGCGGGCTTCTGTCCCGCTTAAACTGTAAAATTGGTGGGGGCTCATACATATATACAGTGCCCAGCTGTATATATGTTATATTTTTGCCAAAAAGAGGTTTATATTGCTGCCCAGGGCGCCCCCCCTGCGCCCTGCACCCTTACAGTGACCGGAGTATGTGAGGTGTATGGGAGCAATGGCGCACAGCTGCAGTGCTGTGCGCTACCTCAGTGAAGATCATGAACTCTGTGGAGCCCGTCTATCCCCATGGTCCTTACGGAGTCCCCAGCATCCTCTAGGACGTTAGAGAAACTAGGATTTTAATACCTACCGGTAAATCCTTTTCTCTTAGTCTGTTGAGGATGCTGGGCACCCGTCCCAGTGTGTACTGTGTCTGCAGTTATTAAATGGCCCTTAACTCCAGAACATTTATGTGGAGACAACTTTCCTGACTTGACCATCTTCCTTGGACGTTTTCCCCCTGTGTGACTGCTCCCCAGCCTCGGAGGGTTGCATCTGTGGTCCCTAGGATCCAGTCCTGGATCCCGAACCATCGCCCCTCTAGGAGGTGAGAACTGTGCAGCCACCAATGGAGTGAGATTCTGGTCTTGGAAGACAGGATTATCCTCCGGTGCATGTGTAGGTGGGATCCGGACCAATTGTCCAACAGGTCCCACTGGAACACTCTGGCATGGAACCTGCCAAACTGAATGGCCTCGTAGGCCACAACCATCTTCCCCAGCAACTGAATGCATTGATGGATTAACACTCTTGCTGGTTTCAGAATTTGTTTGACCAGACTCTGGATCTCCATAGCCTTTCCACTGGAAGAAAACCTCTTCTGTGTCCAGTATGTGTTATGATTCCAGCACTCTGGTCAGAGAAGATCTTATGGCAAGGACCGGAGCACTGGAACGGAATGCTGGGGAAGGGAGCAGGACAGGAAAATAGCCCCTGGCGCCCTAACTCTGTTGTCTCACCCGTGTTGTCAGAAATCCCCTGCGAGACTATGGTTTCTTGAGCCCTTGGCAGCCGCGTTTGAAGGGCGGATTATGTCTGCCCAACTTCGATGCCCCCCGGTCTTAATGAGAGACAAAGGGAAACCCGAGACAGGGTGATAACAAGAGGCCCTCTAACTAAACAACCAGGCCAGGGGCTAAGCAAACTCAAAACTATAATATGTGCGGAGAAACCGCCAGGAAAAAGGACAACCAAAATATCCACTTGTCCAATTCTCCTACCCGGCACCGCCGAGTACCAGAGAGGACTTGTGGAAGCGGAACCCTCCGCAAATGCTCCAAACACAAAATATAAAAGGTAAAGCGGCTGAGCCGCAACACACGGCAGAGCCGCAACTCACGAACACCACTGGATATAAAACGGTGATCAGTCAGGACTCCAGGGAACCAAACGACCTCTTGGGATGAGATGACAACTCCCGAATACCGGACTTCTGCGGACTGGAATGACCGGATACAGCAGGACTGGAAACAGACTCTCAGCAAACAAATCTACAAAGAAATATAACTGCATCAATTGTATTCTGACTAAAATGATCTTATTTGGATCTAGATTTAAGAGTTTTTTTGAAATACTTTAAGATTTAGAGATTATTTGGTATTAGGTTGGGTAATTTTACTGTCTATATTCATGGATTTCTACAGATCTGAATGGTCAATCTGGCATTAATATATGGTTAAAAGAGCTTCTTGGTTTTAAGGGTAATAAAAATTCCATGAGCATCATTCTCATAAGAGTAATAAAAATTAGGAGGTTTATGAAAGATTTATAAACATAATGATTGAGAGTATCGTTATTGTTTAATCGTGATTTAAAGTAACTTCTGGCTATGAGACATTGGTTTTTATATTATTGTTTTTTAATAGTTCATTTAAGTGTATTTTAAATAATTCGAGTCCACTCTCCTTTGTTTCTCTGCAAATGTGTTAATATATATATGTATAAGAAATTTTTTGACTGCCACTGCTTGAATAGGAGTCTGCAAGTCATTAATAGATTAAATTAAATGATGGCAGCTGAGCTCCTTCTGATTACAAGTGATTACCAACAGACAGGTGTATTGCCAATTAAGGAAGCAGAGGAGTATAAAGGAGACCAGGGGCTCTAGAGGCGGTACTTCTGAGGAAACAGCCCCAGGATTGAGGCTGAGAAACGCGTCAAGCAATCCGTCTGATTACATTGCCCGACATTCTGCATGGCATCCAGCTAACCATCACGAACAGAGACTGATTTCTGCAGCACGTCCCCGACAGCATCCGCCGCTCAGCGCCTTACCCAGCATCTGTTCGGCATTTGGCTCACCGCACCAAACGGAGATTCAGCTTATGACAACTAGCAGTATGCTCCAGGTGAAGCTTGATGGAAAGTGGTGAGAGAGCATTATAGTCTTTGAATTTTTATGCCGATCTGAATGAGACTGTGAGCATTTTATCTATTATTTCTCACAAGCCCTGCACATTCTATTGCAGTGTCCCAGAGCGGGCAGCCGGCGCCCTACGGACATAACACAATTGTTGCCCATTGCATAAGTTGGGTTAAGTATAATAACAGACTCCAAAATAGCGTCACATGCTTAATCTGTTATTGTGCAATTATAAGCTTCATAAGAAAAGCTGATCAATTCTGGACGGCATTATTGAGAAATAAGAGCTAAATAGGGATTTCACAAATAATGGAGCGGATGACATCAATGTGAATAATCCCTATATACATCACGGATGAACTTTTAAACCCTCTACCAATATATGGTTTCAAGTGTTTCAATCAGCCCACGCGTGGAGCTTACTCTAAGGAATTCCTGTTAATCACAAGAGTTACTATACATTATATAAAGGGTAGATTGATACATTGTTCCAAAGGAGACCTTAGTGAGGAATACAAATTGTTACATGTTTTGATGTGTTGCTGCTAAAAGATTTTTTATAGTCACAGGATGTTTAGGTTTTCTCATAATTTTTATATATGAATAAGGTCATTTTTAATAAAATATATTAATACTTTAGTGACAGCGCTTCTCTCTGTGGTTCTCAGCAAACAAAGGCAGCATGCAGGAAGCTATTACCGGCATCTGTGAGAAGCCCTGGGAGTGTATTTAACAAGGAGTCCTCCAATCAGCTGCTAAAGGCTGATTAGAATAAATGCCGTGCAGCTGCCTTGCTGCACGGCCAGAGAGCAGGTGAATATCTTAATTTCCTAAAGCCTAGCAACGGGGAACGCGGTCCACCAGTGGCGTCCCCGTTGCTAGGGTCCGTGCGGCTCAGCGCGCCCGGCGTCTAGCGTTGCTAGGGAGCCGGCGGCTGTACGTGCACGGCATCTCTAGTTGCTAGGCGCCGGGCCGCGCAGACCATCAAGCGGACCCCGGCGCCTAACAGTACCCCCCCCTTGAGGAGGGGTCAAGGAACCCCTAAAGCCAGGTTTCTGAGGAAATTCCCGAAAAAATGCCCTCTTGAGCCTCGGGGCATGAAGATCCTTATCCAGGACCCAAGACCTTTCCTCCGGACCATAGCCTTTCCAGTGAACCAGAAAATACAGCCGATCCCGGGACAATTTGGAATCGAGAACCTTCTCTACCAAGAACTCCTGTTGTCCCTGTACATCCACTGGAGATCTACCCTGAGAGATCTTCCGAGGAAATCTACTGGAAGAAACGTATTGTTTCAACAGGGAACAATGAAACGTATTTCCAATCCTGAGAGATCTTGGTAAACGTAACCGAAAGGCAACTGGGTTGACTCTTTTAATAATAAGAAATGGCCCAATAAATTTGGGTCCCAGTCTAGCTGAGGATTGTCGAAGCCTGATGTTGCGAGTCGACAACCACACCCTATCTCCCACCTTAAAAGTGCAAGGACGTCGGAGCCTGTCAGAAAATTTCTTCTCTCGAAAGGCCGCTTTTCTGAGAGCAAGGTGCACCTTTTTCCAAATGGCTCTGAGATGGGAGGTTAAGGTAAGCGAGGAGACTGAGGAATGATGAAAAAAAGAATTAGCTCTGGGATGAAAACCAAAAACTGAAAAGAATGGAGACTCTTTAGTGGAGGAATGACAAGAATTATTGTAAGCAAATTCAGCCAACGGAAGAAACTCGGACCAATCATTCTGGAGTTTGGCTGAATACAAGCGCAAATATTGTTTCAATGATTGGTTAACTCGTTCGGTTTGCCCGTTGGATTGTGGGTGGTAACCGGATGTTAACGACAATTTCATCTTCAATGAGGCACAAAAACATTTCCAGAATTGTGCGATGAATTGTGGACCCCGATCAGAAACAATATCAGTAGGCAACCCATGAAGCCTGAATACATGGCGGAGAAACAAAACTGCCAACCCTTGGGCAGAAGGCAATCGGGGAAGAGCAATAAAATGAGCCATTTTACTAAAACGGTCCACTACCACCCATATGACTCGGAATCCGGCTGAAAGGGGAAGGTCAACCACAAAATCCATGGAAATATGAGACCACGGCCTGAGAGGAACATTTAAGGGCATAAGTTGCCCGATGGGCAAGGAACGGGGAACCTTATGCTGTGCACAAACCTGACATGAATAAACAAATTCCTTGACGTCTTTAGAAAGACCAGGCCACCATACTGAGCGAGAGACTAACTCCAATGTCTTAGAGACTCCTGGATGCCCTGAAACTTTGTTATCATGGAATTCCGTTAAAACAGTAACTCTCAAAAACTCAGGGACGTAAAGACGACCAGCAGGAGTAATTCTAGGAGCTTGGTGTTGAAGCTGTTTTAACTGGGTAAATAAATCTTGTGTGAGGCCCGCCCAGATGACCGAAGATGGAAGTATGGGGGTAACAGGATTGTTATTGTGAACCGGAAGAAAGCTATGTGACAGGGCATCAGCCTTAGTATTCTTGGAACCAGGCCTGAAAGTGATTATAAATTTGAAACGCGTAAAAAATAATGCCCAACGTGCCTGCCGGGCATTAAGCCGCTTAGCCGATTCAATCTATTGCAGGTTCTTATGGTCAGTCAATACCGAAATAGTATGTTTTGCTCCCTCCAGCCAATGCCTCCACTCCTCGAAAGCCCATTTTACCGCCAGTAACTCCCGATTACCAACGTCATAGTTGGATTCAGCGGAGGAGAATTTCCTGGACATAAAGGCACAAGGATGTAACTCCAGAGACTCCGGATCCTTTTGAGAAAGGATAGCCCCCACTCCAACCTCCGAGGCATCAACCTCCACCACAAAGGGCAATTCCGGATTAGGAAGTCTGAGGACTGGAGCCGAGACAAAGGCTTGTTTCAAGGCCCGGAAGGACAACTCAGCTTCACGCGACCAGTTGGTAGGATCCGCTCCTTTCTTTGTCAGAGCTACAATGGGAGCAACCAGGTCAGAAAAAGAATGAATGAACCTCCTATAATAATTCGCAAACCCTAAAAAACGCTTAATTGCTTTTAAATTGGTGGGTTGCGCCCAACTAAGGATGGCCTGGAGTTTCTTTGGTTCCATGGAAAATCCCTGAGGGGAAATTATGTACCCTAAAAAAGATACTTCCGTGACATGAAACTCACACTTCTCCAGCTTGGCATATAAATGATTCTCACATAACTTTTGAAGAACCAGACGCACCTGGGTAACATGTTGTTCCATTGATTTAGAAAAAATCAGGATGTCGTCTAAGTAAACGACCACGAATTTCCCTAGGAAGTCACGGAGCACATCGTTAATGAGGTCTTGAAAAACTGCCGGAGCATTGGACAGGCCGAACGGCATCACCAGGTATTCGTAGTGACCCGACTGAGAACTGAAGGCCGTTTTCCACTCATCTCCAGATTTAATTCGGATGAGGTTGTACGCTCCTCTAAGGTCAATTTTAGAAAAAATCACAGCAGAACGTAACTGATCAAAGAGTACAGAAATCAACGGCAAAGGATAGGTGTTTTTAACTGAGATCTTATTCAGGGCTCTAAAATCAATGCAAGGTCTAAGCGAGCCATCCTTTTTCTCCACAAAGAAGAAGCCTGCACTTAAAGGAGATTTTGATGGTCTAATAAATCCTTTCTCAAGGCTCTCCTTTACATAATCATTCATAGCCGCAGTTTCTGGCCCGGATAATGCATATAATCTTCCCTTTGGCAATGCGGCACCAGGAATTAACTCAATAGCACAATCATAAGGCCGATGGGGAGGCAGAATGTCCGCATTGCCTTTGGAGAAAACATCAGCAAACTCCTGGTATTCCACCGGAATGAGTTCTGGAATGATAGCTGCTACTCTGACTGGAAACGTGATACATTCCTTATCACAAAAAGTACCCCAATGTGAAATCTCCCCCGACCGCCAATCAATGGTGGGATTATGAAAGGCCAGCCAAGGGTGACCCAGAACAACTGGAACTGCTGGGCAATGTGTAAGAAAGAACTCGATTTTCTCGGAATGTAGAGCTCCTACTGTAAGTAGTACAGGGGGTGTACGGAGAGAAATAATCCCATTAGACAGCGGACTCCCATCTAAGCCATGCATGGTGACACACCTACCCAAAGGTAACTGAGGAATGCCTAAGGCCTTAGCCCAAGTTAAATCCATAAAGTTTCCTGCAGCTCCACTGTCAACAAAAGCCGACACCAAAGAACTGAGGCTGCCAAAGGAAACTTTAACTGGGACTAAAAGGGAGTTATTCGAGGAGATAAGCTGCAGACCTAGGTGAACCCCCTCACAATTCACCTGGTCAAAGCGTTTCCCGACTTGTTCGGACAATTACGAGCAAAATGTCCCTTACCCCCACAGTACAGACAAAGACCAGAATTTTGCCTTCTGGCTCTTTCTTCAGGAGACAGCCGGGAGAGACCCATCTGCATGGTCTCCTCTACGTCTTCAGGAATGGAATATACACACGGACTTGACCTTACAGGTGCTCCTTTTTCAGCCCTCCGCTCTCTGAGACGACGATCAATCTTAATAGAAAGCTCCATGAGTTTATCGAGAGTCTCAGGAGCGGGGTACTGAAGGAGACTGTCTTTTATAGACTCTGATAAGCCGAGGCGAAACTGACTGCGCAGGGCTGGGTCATTCCAGCCACAGTCGTTCGACCAACGGCGAAACTCTGTACAATAAACCTCTGCAGGATTTCTACCCTGTCTGAGAGCGCGCAACTGACTTTCAGCGGACGCCTCTCTATCAGGGTCATCATACAAGAGCCCTAAAGACTCAAAAAAAGCGTCAATTGACAACAATGCCGGATCCTCTGCTCTTAAACCAAATGCCCAGGTCTGAGGATCCCCCTGGAGCAAAGAAATAATAAACCCGACCCGCTGAGATTCAGTACCCGAGGAAGTCGGTCTTAAACGAAAATAAAGTTTACAGGATTCTTTAAAATTAAAAAAACTCTTTTCTATCACCAGAAAAACGGTCAGGCAAATGCATCTTTGGTTCAGGGACTACCCTTGGGGAAGCTCGCAAAAGATCTTCCTGCGACTTCACCCGAAGAGAAAGATCCTGAACCATCTGAGTAAGTTCTTGAATCTGGCTGACTAAGAGCTGACCAGGATTTGGCCCTAAACCTGTTGGATTCATGAGGCCGATAAACTCTCACAAAACTGAATGAGCTAAAATTAAACCCCGTTTAATTTTAAGTTTTGGTATGGCCGGTAATAATGTTATGATTCCAGCACTCTGGTCAGAGAAGATCTTATGGCAAGGACTGGAGCACTGGAACGGAATGCTGGGGAAGGGAGCAGGACAGGAAAATAGCCCCTGGCGCCCTAAACTCTGTTGTCTCACCCGTGTTGTCAGAAATCCCCTGCGAGACTATGGTTTCTTGAGCCCTTGGCAGCCGCGTTTGAAGGGCGGATTATGTCTGCCCAACTTCGATGCCCCCCGGTCTTAATGAGAGACAAAGGGAAACCTGAGACAGGGTGATAACAAGAGGCCCTCTAACTAAACAACCAGGCCAGGGGCTAAGCAAACTCAAAACTATAATATGTGCGGAGAAACCGCCAGGAAAAAGGACAACCAAAATATCCACTTGTCCAATTCTCCTACCCGGCACCGCCAAGTACCAGAGAGGACTTGTGGAAGCGGAACCCTCCGCAAATGCTCCAAACACAAAATATAAAAGGTAAAGCGGCTGAGCCGCAACACACGGCAGAACCGCAACTCACGAACACCACTGGATATAAAACGGTGATCAGTCAGGACTCCAGGGAACCAAACGACCTCTTGGGATGAGATGACAACTCCCGAATACCGGACTTCTGCGGACTGGAATGACCGGATACAGCAGGACTGGAAACAGACTCTCAGCAAACAAAGGCAGCATGCAGGAAGCTATTACCGGCGTCTGTGAGAAGCCCTGGGAGTGTATTTAACAAGGAGTCCTCCAATCAGCTGCTAAAGGCTGATTAGAATAAATGCCGTGCAGCTGCCTTGCTGCACGGCCAGAGAGCAGGTGAATATCTTAATTTCCTAAAGCCTAGCAATGGGGAACGCGGTCCGCCAGTGGCGTCCCCGTTGCTAGGGTCCGTGCGGCTCAGCGCGCCCGGCGTCTAGCGTTGCTAGGGAGCCGGCGGCTGTACGTGCACGGCGTCTCTAGTTGCTAGGCGCCGGGCCGCGCAGACCATCAAGCGGACCCTGGCGCCTAACAGTATGACTCCCAAAAACAACAACCGCGTCATTGGGACCAACTGCGATTTTGGCAAGTTTAGGAGCCAACCATGTTGTTGAAGAACTGTCAGGGAGAGTGCAATGTTTTGCACCAACTGGTCCCTGGATCTCGCCTTTATCAGGAGATCATCCAAGTACGGGATAATTGTGACTCCTTGCTTGCGAAGGAGAACCATAATTTCCGCCATCACCCTGGTGAAAATCCTCGGAGCCGTGGACAGACCAAACGGCAATGTCTGAAATTGGTAATGACAATCCTGAATTGCAAACCTTAGGTAGCTTGAGGCAGTGGCTAAATGGGAACATGTAAGTAGGCATCCTTTATGTCTACCAAAACCATGAAATCTCCGTCCTCCGGACTGGAGATCACTGCCCTGAGAAATTCCATCTTGAAATTGAATTTCTTTAGGAAGAAATTGAGGGATTTCAGATTTAAGATTGGTCTGACTGAGCCGTCCGGCTTCGGGACCACGAAGAGGCTTGAATAAAAACCTTCTCCCTGCTGACTAAGGCCAATTTGAACAATCGGTGAGGGGGAACGTCTTGAAACCCCAGTTTGTACCCTTGGGGCACTATTTGTAAAACCCACGAGTCCAGGTCCGAATGAATCCAGAACTGACTGAAGAGTTTTAGACGTGCCCCCACTGGTGTGGGCTCCTGCAAGAAAGCCCCAGTGTCATGCAGTGGATTTGGCAGAAGCAGAGGACAATCTCTGGTCCTGCGATCTTGAAGAGGCTACAGACCTCTTCCTTTTCCTTCCTCTACCTGCAAAGAAAGGGGAATCTAAACTTCTTGCATATCTATTGGGCCAAAATGACTGCGGTAGATAATGATGCGTCTTCATCCGTTGACAGGGAACATAGGGCAAGAAGGTTGACTTACCATTGAAATGAGGATGCATCTTGCTGCCTTTCCAATGAAGCAAGTTTAATTTAGTAATAGGTGAAAAACCATCCTTACAAAGGTTTTAATCAGAGACTTGGCTTTGTGGACACTTTTCAGAGAACAAATTTGTTAGCATAAAAATAAAGCCAGAAAATGAAGAGCTTTTTAATCACTCAATTGGATTTTTCTGCCAGCATATTTTTTTTCTCTGCAACCCACTGCTAAATTGTGCTTCCTAGCTGTTTTTATAAAATCACTGAATCAAATCTAACTCTGATTACATCAGAGAAGGCCAGGTACCCTACACCATAACATGGGGTTTGAAATTTTGACTTGTCTACTTAAAGTTCACCAAAATCTGATAACAAGGTCAATTAGGTCCCTGGGTGGGATTGAACCACCAACCTTATGGTTAATAGCCGTACATACTAACTGATTGCGCCACAGAGACACTTTGCGAAAGTCCATACTGACAAAGGCTAATAAGCATTCATCTAAAACGTTTCCTAGAAAAACTTTAAAAAGTCAATATTCTGGAGAGTTTTTGTAAGATGTTTCTTCCATCAACCAACGAAGAAACACATTGGTACTTTCCCATGATGAGTGAGTGCTTCAGGATCTCTTGCACTTACATGTACAGCAGAGTACTGCAATGGAAGCATGCTGGGCCCATAACCCAGAGGTAGGCAGATTGAAACTATCCTCTGCTATATGCATTTTTTTTTGTTAATTAAAGTAATCCAAAACTGGGATTGATATTTTGTCTCTTTTATTTTTACTTAAAGTACAATAACTTTTACCATTTTAATTTGATTTAATAGTATATTGACAGTATTGTTTTCTTTCAAAAATCCACTTCATTTTCTTTACCCTATTATTAAAATGGTAATTGACAAAAACAAACTACATTGTCACCAGAAGAGCAATACAAAATGTACAAGTGATATATTAAAATCATCTTTCCAGCTTGAATTTCAATGATGCATTGGGGCAACGATTTTGTGAGAAACATCTTCACCCTTAAATAAAGATTTTCTTAATTCCTTACCTGTGTGCTAATTAGATATCACCTTGTTTTCATATTAAACAGACTTCCACATGAGAAAGCAGCAAGGATGCACTGGCGTTAATGTTTCCTGGTGTCAACCTGTATTATTTCAGTAGACATTGAAATGAGGATGCATCTTGCTGCCTTTCCAATGAAGCAAGTTTAATTTAGTAATAGGTGAAAAACCATCCTTACAAAGGTGTTAATCAGAGACTTGGCTTTGTGGACACTTTTCAGAGAACAAATTTGTAAGCATAAAAATAAATTCCAGAAAATGAAGAGCTGTTTAATCACTCAATTGGATTTTTCTGCCAGCATATTTTTTTTCTCTGCAACCCACTGCTAAATTGTGCTTCTTAGCTTTTTTTATAAAATCACTGAATCAAATCTAACTCTAATTACATCAGAGAAGGCCAAGTACCCTACACCATAACAGTGGGTTTGAAAATTTGACTTGTCTACTTAAAGATCACCAAAATCTGATAACAAGGTCAATTAGGTCCCTGGGTGGGATTGAACCACCAACCTTTTGGTTAATAGCCGTACATACTAACTGATTGCGCCACAGAGACACTTTGCAAAAGTTCATACTGACAAAGGCTAATAAGCATTCATCTAAAACGTTTCCTAGAAAAACTTTAAAAAGTCAATAATCTGGAGAGTTTTTGTAAGATGTTTCTTCCATCAACCAACGAAGAAACACATTGGTACTTTCCCATGATGAGTGAGTGCTTCAGGATCTCTTGCACTTACATGTGCAGCAGAGTACTGCAATGGAAGCATGCTGGGCCCATAACCCAGAGGTAGGCAGATTGAAACTATCCTCTGCTATATGCATTTTTTTTTTTGTTAATTAAAGTAATCCAAAACTGGGATTGATATTTTGGCTCTTTTATTTTTACTTAAAGTACAATAACTTTTACCATTTTAATTTGTTTTAATAGTATATTGACAGTATTGTTTTCTTTCAAAAATCCACTTCATTTTCTTTACCCTATTATTAAAATGGTAATTGACAAAAACAAACTACATTGTCACCAGAAGAGCAATACAAAATGTACAAGTGATATATTAAAATCATCTTTCCAGCTTGAATTTCAATGATGCATTGGGGCAACAATTTTGTGAGAAACATCTTCACCCTTAAATAAAGATTTTCGTAATTCCTTACCTGTGTGCTAATTAGATATCACCTTGTTTTCACATTAAACAGACTTCCACATGAGAAAGCAGCAAGGATGCAGTGGCGTTAATGTTTCCTGGTGTCAACCTGTATTATTTCAGTAGACATTGAAATGAGGATGCATCTTGCTGCCTTTCCAATGAAGCAAGTTTAATTTAGTAATAGGTGAAAAACCATCCCTACAAAGGTGTTAATCAGAGACTTGGCTTTGTGGACACTTTTCAGAGAACAAATTTGTTAGCATAAAAATAAAGCCAGAAAATGAAGAGCTGTTTAATCACGCAATTTGATTTTTTTGCCAGCATATTTCTTTTTCTCTGCAACCCACTGCTAAATTGTGCTTCCTAGATGTTTTTATAAAATCACTGAATCAAATCTAACTCTGATTACATCAGAGAAGGCCAGGTACCCTACACCATAAGAGGAGGTTTGAAATTTTGACTTGTCTAATTAAATATCTCCAAAATCTGATCACAAGGTCAATTACGTCCCTGGGTGGGATTGAACCACCAACCTTTTGGTTAATAGCCGAACACACTAACCAATTGCGCCACAGAGACACTTTGCAAACAGTACATACTGACAAAGGCTAATAAGCATACATCTAGAACGTTTCCTAGAAAAACATTAAAAAATCAATAATCTGGAGAGTTTTTGTAAGATGTTTCTTCCATCAACTAATGAATAAACACATTGGTACTTTCCCATGATGAGTGAGTGCTTCAGGATCTCTTGCACTTACATGTGCAGCAGAGTACTGCAATGGAAGCATGCTGGACCCATAACCCAGAGGTAGGCAGATTGAAACTATCCTTTGCTATATGCATTTTTTTTTGTTAATTTAAGTAATCAAAACTGGGATTGATATTTTTGCTCTTTTATTTTTACTTAAAGTACAATAACTTTTACCATTTTAATTTGTTTTAATAGTATATTGACAGTATAGTTTTCTTTCAAAAATCCACTTAATTTTCTTTACCCTATTATTAAAATGGTAATTGACAAAAAAAACTACATTGTCACCAGAAGAGCAATACAAAATGTACAAGTGATATATTAAAATCATCTTTCCAGCTTGAATTTCAATGATGCATTGGGGCAACAATTTTGTGAGAAACATCTTCACCCTTAAATAAAGATTTTCGTAATTTCTTACCTGTGTGCTAATTAGATATCACCTTGTTTTCACATTAAACAGACTTCCACATGAGAAAGCAGCAAGGATGCAGTGGCGTTAATGTTTCCTGGTGTCAACCTGTATTATTTCAGTAGACATTGAAATGAGGATGCATCTTGCTGCCTTTCCAATGAAGCAAGTTTAATTTAGTAATAGGTGAAAAACCATCCTTACAAAGGTGTTAATCAGAGACTTGGCTTTGTGGACACTTTTCAGAGAACAAATTTGTTAGCATAAAAATAAAGCCAGAAAATAAAGAGCTGTTTAATCACTCAATTGGATTTTTCTGCCAGCATATTTTTTTTCTCTGCAACCCACTGCTAAATTGTGCTTCCTAGCTGTTATTATAAAATCACTGAATCAAATCTAACTCTGATTACATCAGAGAAGGCCAGGTACCCTACACCATAACAGGGGGTTTGAAATTTTGACTTGTCTACTTAAAGATCACCAAAATCTGATAACAAGGTCAATTAGGTCCCTGGGTGGGATTGAACCACCAACCTTTTGGTTAATAGCCGTACATACTAACTGATTGCGCCACAGAGACACTTTGCAAAAGTCCATACTGACAAAGGCTAATAAGCATTCATCTAAAACGTTTCCTGGCAAAACTTTAAAAAGTCAATAATCTGGAGAGTTTTTGTAAGATGTTTCTTCCATCAACCAACGAAGAAACACATTGGTACTTTCCCATGATGAGAGAGTGCTTCAGGATCTCTTGCACTTACATGTGCAGCAGAGTACTGCAATGGAAGCATGCTGGACCCATAACCCAGAGGTAGGCAGATTGAAACTATCCTCTGCTGTATGCTTTTTTTTTTTTTGTTAATTAAAGTAATCCAAAACTGGGATTGATATTTTGGCTCTTTTATTTTTACTTAAAGTACAATAACTTTTACCATTTTAATTTGTTTTAATAGTATATTGACAGTATTGTTTTCTTTCAAAAATCCACTTAATTTTCTTTACCCTATTATTAAAATGGTAATTGACAAAATCAAACTACATTGTCACCAGAAGAGCAATACAAAATGTACAAGTGATATATTAAAATCATCTTTCCAGCTTGAATTTCAATGATGCATTGGGGCAACGATTTTGTGAGAAACATCTTCACCCTTAAATAAAGATTTTCTTAATTCCTTACCTGTGTGCTAATTAGATATCACCTTGTTTTCACATTAAACAGACTTCCACATGAGAAAGCAGCAAGGATGCAGTGGCGTTAATGTTTCCTGGTGTCAACCTGTATTATTTCAGTAGACATTGAAATGAGGATGCATCTTGCTGCCTTTCCAATGAAGCAAGTTTAATTTAGTAATAGGTGAAAAACCATCCCTACAAAGGTGTTAATCAGAGACTTGGCTTTGTGGACACTTTTCAGAGAACAAATTTGTTAGCATAAAAATAAAGCCAGAAAATGAAGAGCTGTTTAATCACGCAATTTGATTTTTTTGCCAGCATATTTCTTTTTCTCTGCAACCCACTGCTAAATTGTGCTTCCTAGATGTTTTTTATAAAATCACTGAATCAAATCTAACTCTGATTACATCAGAGAAGGCCAGGTACCCTACACCATAACAGGGGGTATGAAATTTGACTTGTCTACTTAAAGATCACCAAAATCTGATAACAAGGTCAATTAGGTCCCTGGGTGGGATTGAACCACCAACCTTTTGGTTAATAGCCGTACATACTAACTGATTGCGCCACAGAGACACTTTGCAAAAGTTCATACTGACAAAGGCTAATAAGCATTCATCTAAAACGTTTCCTAGAAAAACTTTAAAAAGTCAATAATCTGGAGAGTTTTTGTAAGATGTTTCTTCCATCAACCAACGTAGAAACACATTGGTACTTTCCCATGATGAGTGAGTGCTTCAGGATCTCTTGCACTTACATGTGCAGCAGAGTACTGCAATGGAAGCATGCTGGGCCCATAACCCAGAGGTAGGCAGATTGAAACTATCCTCTGCTATATGCATTTTTTTTTGTTAATTAAAGTAATCCAAAACTGGGATTGATATTTTGTCTCTTTTATTTTTACTTAAAGTACAATAACTTTTACCATTTTAATTTGTTTTAATAGTATATTGACAGTATTGTTTTCTTTCAAAAATCCACTTCATTTTCTTTACCCTATTATTAAAATGGTAATTGACAAAAACAAACTACATTGTCACCAGAAGAGCAATACAAAATGTACAAGTGATATATTAAAATCATCTTTCCAGCTTGAATTTCAATGATGCATTGGGGCAACGATTTTGTGAGAAACATCTTCACCCTTAAATAAAGATTTTCTTAATTCCTTACCTGTGTGCTAATTAGATATCACCTTGTTTTCATATTAAACAGACTTCCACATGAGAAAGCAGCAAGGATGCAGTGGCGTTAATGTTTCCTGGTGTCAACCTGTATTATTTCAGTAGACATTGAAATGAGGATGCATCTTGCTGCCTTTCCAATGAAGCAAGTTTAATTTAGTAATAGGTGAAAAACCATCCTTACAAAGGTGTTAATCAGAGACTTGGCTTTGTGGACACTTTTCAGAGAACAAATTTGTTAGCATAAAAATAAAGCCAGAAAATAAAGAGCTGTTTAATCACTCAATTGGATTTTTCTGCCAGCATATTTTTTTTCTCTGCAACCCACTGCTAAATTGTGCTTCCTAGCTGTTTTTATAAAATCACTGAATCAAATCTAAATCTGATTACATCAGAGAAGGCCAAGTACCCTACACCATAACAGTGGGTTTGAAATTTTGATTTGTCTACTTAAAGATCACCAAAATCTAATAACAAGGTCAATTAGGTCCCTGGGTGGGATTGAACCACCAACCTTTTGGTTAATAGCCGCAAATACTAACTGATTGCGCCACAGAGACACTTTGCAAAAGTCCATACTGACAAAGGCTAATAAGCATTCATCTAAAACGTTTCCTAGAAAAACTTTAAAAAGTCAATAATCTGGAGAGTTTTTGTAAGATGTTTCTTCCATCAACCAACGAAGAAACACATTGGTACTTTCCCATGATGAGTGAGTGCTTCAGGATCTCTTGCACTTACATGTGCAGCAGAGTACTGCAATGGAAGCATGCTGGACCCATAACCCAGAGGTAGGCAGATTGAAACTATCCTCTGCTGTATGCTTTTTTTTTTTTTTGTTAATTAAAGTAATCCAAAACTGGGATTGATATTTTGGCTCTTTTATTTTTACTTAAAGTACAATAACTTTTACCATTTTAATTTGTTTTAATAGTATATTGACAGTATTGTTTTCTTTCAAAAATCCACTTAATTTTCTTTACCCTATTATTAAAATGGTAATTGACAAAAACAAACTACATTGTCACCAGAAGAGCAATACAAAATGTACAAGTGATATATTAAAATCATCTTTCCAGCTTGAATTTCAATGATGCATTGGGGCAACTATTTTGTGAGAAACATCTTCACCCTTAAATAAAGATTTTCTTAATTCCTTACCTGTGTGCTAATTAGATATCACCTTGTTTTCACATTAAACAGACTTCCACATGAGAAAGCAGCAAGGATGCAGTGGCGTTAATGTTTCCTGGTGTCAACCTGTATTATTTCAGTAGACATTGAAATGAGGATGCATCTTGCTGCCTTTCCAATGAAGCAAGTTTAATTTAGTAATAGGTGAAAAACCATCCCTACAAAGGTGTTAATCAGAGACTTGGCTTTGTGGACACTTTTCAGAGAACAAATTTGTTAGCATAAAAATAAAGCCAGAAAATGAAGAGCTGTTTAATCACGCAATTTGATTTTTTTGCCAGCATATTTCTTTTTCTCTGCAACCCACTGCTAAATTGTGCTTCCTAGATGTTTTTATAAAATCACTGAATCAAATCTAACTCTGATTACATCAGAGAAGGCCAGGTACCCTACACCATAACAGGGGGTATGAAATTTAACTTGTCTACTTAAAGATCACCAAAATCTGATAACAAGGTCAATTAGGTCCCTGGGTGGGATTGAACCACCAACCTTTTGGTTAATAGTCGTACACACTAACTGATTGCGCCACAGAGACACTTTGCGAAAGTTCATACTGACAAAGCCTAATAAGCATTCATCTAAAACGTTTCCTAGAAAAACTTTAAAAAGTCAATAATCTGGAGAGTTTTTGTAAGATGTTTCTTCTATCAACCAACGAAGAAACACATTGGTACTTTCCCATGATGAGTGAGTGCTTCAGGATCTCTTGCACTTACATGTGCAGCAGAGTACAGCAATGGAAGCATGCTGGGCCCATAACCCAGAGGTAGGCAGATTGAAACTATCCTCTGCTATATGCATTTTTTTGTTTGTTAATTAAAGTAATCCAAAACTGGGATTGATATTTTGGCTCTTTTATTTTTACTTAAAGTACAATAACTTTTACCATTTTAATTTGTTTTAATAGTATATTGACAGTATTGTTTTCTTTCAAAAATCCACTTCATTTTCTTTACCCTATTATTAAAATGGTAATTGACAAAAACAAACTACATTGTCACCAGAAGAGCAATACAAAATGTACAAGTGATATATTAAAATCATCTTTCCAGCTTGAATTTCAATGATGCATTGGGGCAACGATTTTGTGAGAAACATCTTCACCCTTAAATAAAGATTTTCTTAATTCCTTACCTGTGTGCTAATTAGATATCACCTTGTTTTCACATTAAACAGACTTCCACATGAGAAAGCAGCAAGGATGCAGTGGCGTTAATGTTTCCTGGTGTCAACCTGTATTATTTCAGTAGACATTGAAATGAGGATGCATCTTGCTGCCTTTCCAATGAAGCAAGTTTAATTTAGTAATAGGTGAAAAACCATCCTTACAAAGGTGTTAATCAGAGACTTGGCTTTGTGGACACTTTTCAGAGAACAAATTTGTTAGCATAAAAATAAAGCCAGAAAATAAAGAGCTGTTTAATCACTCAATTGGATTTTTCTGCCAGCATATTTTTTTTCTCTGCAACCCACTGCTAAATTGTGCTTCCTAGCTGTTTTTATAAAATCACTGAATCAAATCTAACTCTGATTACATCAGAGTAGGCCAGGTACCCTACACCATAAAAGGGGGTTTGAAATTTTGACTTGTCTACTTAAAGATCACCAAAATCTGATAACAAGGTCAATTAGGTCCCTGGGTGGGATTGAACCACCAACCTTTTGGTTAATAGCCGTACATACTAACTGATTGCGCCACAGAGACACTTTGCAAAAGTCCATACTGACAAAGGCTAATAAGCATTCATCTAAAACGTTTCCTAGAAAAACTTTAAAAAGTCAATAATCTGGAGAGTTTTTGTAAGATGTTTCTTCCATCAACCAACGAAGAAACACATTGGTACTTTCCCATGATGAGTGAGTGCTTCAGGATCTCTTGAACTTACATGTGCAGCAGAGTACTGCAATGGAAGCATGCTGGGCCCATAACCCAGAGGTAGGCAGATTGAAACTATCCTCTGCTATATGCATTTTTTTTGTTAATTAAAGTAATCCAAAACTGGGATTGAAATTTTAGTCTCTTTTATTTTTACTCAATAACTTGTACCATTTTAATTTGTTTTAATAGTATATTGACAGTATTGTTTTCTTTCAAAAATCCACTTCATTTTCTTTACCCTATTATTAAAATGGTAATTGACAAAAACAAACTACATTGTCACCAGAAGAGCAATACAAAATGTACAAGTGATATATTAAAATCATCTTTCCAGCTTGAATTTCAATGATGCATTGGGTCAACAATTTTGTGAGAAACATCTTCACCCTTAAATAAAGATTTTCTTAATTCCTTACCTGTGTGCTAATTAGAATCACCTTGTTTTCACATTAAACAGACTTCCACACGAGAAAGCAGCAAGGATGCAGTGGCGTTAATGTTTCCTGGTGTCAACTTGTATTATTTCAGTAGACATTGAAATGAGGATGCATCTTGCTGCCTTTCCAATGAAGCAAGTTTAATTTAGTAATAGGTGAAAAACCATCCCTACAAAGGTGTTAATCAGAGACTTGGCTTTGTGGACACTTTTCAGAGAACAAATTTGTTAGCATAAAAATAAAGCCAGAAAATGAAGAGCTGTTTAATCACTCAATTGGATTTTTTTTGCCAGCATATTTTTTTTCTCTGCAACCCACTGCTAAATTGTGCTTCCTAGCTGTTTTTTATAAAATCACTGAATCAAATCTAACTCTGATTACATCAGAGAAGGCCAGGTACCCTACACCATAACATGGGGTTTGAAATTTTGACTTGTCTACTTAAAGTTCACCAAAATCTGATAACAAGGTCAATTAGGTCCCTGGGTGGGATTGAACCACCAACCTTTTGGTTAATAGCCAAACACACTAACCGATTGCGCCACAGAGACACTTTGCAAAAAGTACATACTGACAAAGGCTAATAAGCATTCATCTAAAACGTTTCCTAGAAAAACTTTAAAAAGTCAATAATCTGGAGAGTTTTTGTAAGATGTTTCTTCCATCAACCAACGAAGAAACACATTGGTACTTTCCCATGATGAGTGAGTGCTTCAGGATCTCTTGCACTTACATGTGCAGCAGAGTACTGCAATGGAAGCATGCTGGGCCCATAACCCAGAAGTAGGCAGATTGAAACTATCCTTTGCTATATGCATTTTTTTTGTTAATTTAAGTAATCAAAACTGGGATTGATATTTTTGCTCTTTTATTTTTACTTAAAGTACAATAACTTTTACCATTTTAATTTGTTTTAATAGTATATTGACAGTATTGTTTTCTTTCAAAAATCCACTTCATTTTCTTTACCCTATTATTAAAATGGTAATTGACAAAAACAAACTACATTGTCACCAGAAGAGCAATACAAAATGTACAAGTGATATATTAAATTCATCTTTCCAGCTTGAATTTCAATGATGCATTGGGTCAACAATTTTGTGAGAAACATCTTCACCCTTAAATAAAGATTTTCTTAATTCCTTACCTGTGTGCTAATTAGAAATGACCTTGTTTTCACATTAAACAGACTTCCACATGAGAAAGCAGCAAGGATGCAGTGGCGTTAATGTTTCCTGGTGTCAACCTGTATTATTTCAGTAGACATTGAAATGAGGATGCATCTTGCTGCCTTTCCAATGAAGCAAGTTTAATTTAGTAATAGGTGAAAAACCATCCTTACAAAGGTGTTAATCAGAGACTTGGATTTGTGGACACTTTTCAGAGAACAAATTTGTTAGCATAAAAATAAAGCCAGAAAATGAAGAGCTGTTTAATCACTCAATTGGATTTTTCTGCCAGCATATTTTTTTTCTCTGCAACCCACTGCTAAATTGTGCTTCCTAGCTGGTTTTTATAAAATCACTGAATCAAATCTAACTCTGATTACATCAGAGAAGGCCAGGTACCCTACACCATAAGAGGAGGTTTGAAATTTTGACTTGTCTAATTAAATATCTCCAAAATCTGATCACAAGGTCAATTACGTCCCTGGGTGGGATTGAACCACCAACCTTTTGGTTAATAGCCGAACACACTAACCAATTGCGCCACAGAGACACTTTGCAAACAGTACATACTGACAAAGGCTAATAAGCATACATCTAGAACGTTTCCTAGAAAAACATTAAAAAATCAATAATCTGGAGAGTTTTTGTAAGATGTTTCTTCCATCAACTAATGAATAAACACATTGGTACTTTCCCATGATGAGTGAGTGCTTCAGGATCTCTTGCACTTACATGTGCAGCAGAGTACTGCAATGGAAGCATGCTGGACCCATAACCCAGAGGTAGGCAGATTGAAACTATCCTTTGCTATATGCATTTTTTTTTGTTAATTTAAGTAATCAAAACTGGGATTGATATTTTTGCTCTTTTATTTTTACTTAAAGTACAATAACTTTTACCATTTTAATTTGTTTTAATAGTATATTGACAGTATAGTTTTCTTTCAAAAATCCACTTAATTTTCTTTACCCTATTATTAAAATGGTAATTGAAAAAAAAAACTACATTGTCACCAGAAGAGCAATACAAAATGTACAAGTGATATATTAAAATCATCTTTCCAGCTTGAATTTCAATGATGCATTGGGGCAACAATTTTGTGAGAAACATCTTCACCCTTAAATAAAGATTTTCGTAATTTCTTACCTGTGTGCTAATTAGATATCACCTTGTTTTCACATTAAACAGACTTCCACATGAGAAAGCAGCAAGGATGCAGTGGCGTTAATGTTTCCTGGTGTCAACCTGTATTATTTCAGTAGACATTGAAATGAGGATGCATCTTGCTGCCTTTCCAATGAAGCAAGTTTAATTTAGTAATAGGTGAAAAACCATCCCTACAAAGGTGTTAATCAGAGACTTGGCCTTGTGGACACTTTTCAGAGAACAAATTTGTTAGCATAAAAATAAAGCCAGAAAATGAAGAGCTGTTTAATCACGCAATTTGATTTTTTTGCCAGCATATTTCTTTTTCTCTGCAACCCACTGCTAAATTGTGCTTCCTAGATGTTTTTATAAAATTACTGAATCAAATCTAACTCTGATTACATCAGAGAAGGCCAGGTACCCTACACCATAACAGGGGGTTTGAAATTTTGACTTGTCTACTTTAAGATCACCAAAATCTGATAACAAGGTCAATTAGGTCCCTGGGTGGGATTGAACCACCAACCTTTTGGTTAATAGCCGTACATACTAACTGATTGCGCCACAGAGACCTTTTTACTTGCCTTACAGAGCAGCTCTGGAGCTGTTACAGTGCCCAGCTGCTGCAAGAAATCAGCTTGAATGCTTAAGGGGCTGGGGCATAGCCAACATGAGCCCCACACCGAAGGAGGGTGGAGGTGTTTAATGCGAACTAGGGGTCATCCAAGCGCCGCAAAAGGCCGCCATGCCCTGCACGCCCCTTTTCTCTTTTCATATGCAGACGAGGGTTGAAGCCAACTTTGACCCACTGCTTGGATGACATCACCATATGCAAATCCATCTGCTGCAGGCCTTCCCCCAAGAATGCTTGCACTAGTTGTTGCATTTGGTTTGTTGTTTGGGGGTGCTTCAGTATTAGGCAGCCTTCTGCCCTCCCATGTTCATCTGAAAATATGTGTTCTCCCTGCAGTTGTTGTCCCCAGATGAGAGTTCCCTTGTGCTGCCTCAGTTGAATCTCCTTTACTTGACAGAGATGTGCCTGAGCAGCGGCCCTCCCCAGCTCTATCCCAAATCATACTTATTTTGCATAGGAGATACCATGGTCATGAAGATTGTTCTCCCAGGGTGAGGTTCATTCATTGCATTCTGGGTATGCTGACCCCTATGATTTCCCCAAATGTAGGAAACTCGACTGCATTATTTGTGGTAGTGGGGGACTGTGTTTGTGCTTTCCTCTGGTCAGCTCTGGTAAAAGTCAGATTTCTTTGTCTCAGATCTTCCTCTAGCCTTGTTCTTTTTTCTAGAGTTCCCTTGCGCTGCCTCAGTTGGATCTCCTTCACTTGACAGGGGGGTACCCGAGCAGCAACCCTCCCCAGCTCTAGCCCAACTCCTACTTACCTGCCAGGTGAGATACTATGATCATGAAGGTGCTTCTCCCAGGGCAAGGCTCACCCATTGCACTCTGGGTGTGCTGCTCCTGCGATTTCCCCAAATGTGGGAAACTTGACTGCATAATTTGTGTTTCCCCTGGTCGGCTCTCGTATAATTCAGATCTCTTTGTCTCAGGTCTCTCTCTAGCCTAGTTTGCTGTCTGTTTCCACTTCTCTTTTCTTGAGCCGCTCCCTTCTATGCCCTTGCGCACTATCCTGACTTCTCCCGTCTGCTTACTTTGTGCTTTCCATTGCACAATGCAAACTACAGGTAGTACTGCAGGGCCCACACCCTTTTACTTGCCTTACAGAGCAGCTCTGGGGCTGTTACAGTGCCCAGCTGCTGCAAGAAATCAGCTTGAATGCTTCAGGGGCTGGGGCATAGCCAACATGAGCCCCACACCGAAGGAGGGTGGAGGTGTTTAATGCGAACTAGGGGTCATCCAAGCGCCGCAAAAGGCCGCCATGCCCTGCACGCCCCTTTTCTCTTTTCATATGCAGACGAGGGTTGAAGCCAACTTTGACCCACTGCTTGGATGGCATTACCATATGCAAATCAATCTGCTGCAGGCCTTCCCCCAGGAATGCTTGCACTAGTTGTTGCATTTGGTTTGTTGTTTGGGGGTGCTTCAGTATTAGGCAGCCTTCTGCCCTCCCATGTTCATCTGAAAATATGTGTTCTCCCTGCAGTTGTTGTCCCCAGATGAGAGTTCCCTTGTGCTGCCTCAGTTGAATCTCCTTTACTTGACAGAGATGTGCCTGAGCAGCGGCCCTCCCCAGCCCTATCCCAAATCATACTTATTTTGCATAGGAGATACCATGGTCATGAAGATTGTTCTCCCAGGGTGAGGTTCATTCATTGCATTCTGGGTATGCTGACCCCTGTGATTTCCCCAAATGTGGGAAACTCGACTGCATTATTTGTGGTAGTGGGGGACTGTGTTTGTGCTTTCCTCTGGTCAGCTCTGGTAAAAGTCAGATTTCTTTGTCTCAGATCTTCCTCTAGCCTTGTTCTTCTTTCGAGAGTTCCCTTGTGCTGCCTCAGTTGGATCTCCTTCACTTGACAGGGGGGTGCCCGAGCAGCGACCCTCCCCAGCTCTAGCCCAACTCCTACTTACCTGCCAGGTGAGATACTATGATCAGGAAGGTGCTTCTCCCAGGGCAAGGCTCACCCATTGCACTCTGGGTGTGCTGCTCCTGCGATTTCCCCAAATGTGGGACACTTGACTGCATAATTTGTGTTTCCTCTGGTCGGCTCTCGTATAATTCAGATCTCTTTGTCTCAGGTCTCTCTCCAGCCTAGTTTGCTGTCTGTTTCCACTTCTCTTTTCTTGAGCCGCTCCCTTCTATGCCCTTGCGCACTATCCTGACTTCTCCCGTCTGCTTACTTTGTGCCTTCCAACGCACAATGCGAACTACAGGTAGTGCTGCAGGGCCCACACTCTTTTACTTGCCTTACAGAGCAGCTCTGGAGCTGTTACAGTGCCCAGCTGCTGCAAGAAATCAGCTTGAATGCTTCAGGGGCTGGGGCATAGCCAACATGAGCCCCACACCGAAGGAGGGTGGAGGTGTTTAATGCGAACTAGGGGTCATCCAAGCGCCGCAAAAGGCCGCCATTCCCTGCACGCCCCTTTTCTCTTTTCATATGCAGACGAGGGTTGAAGCCAACTTTGACCCACTGCTTGGATGACATCACCATATGCAAATCCATCTGCTGCAGGCCTTCCCCCAGGAATGCTTGCACTAGTTGTTGCATTTGGTTTGTTGTTTGGGGGTGCTTCAGTATTAGGCAGCCTTCTGCCCTCCCATGTTCATCTGAAAATATGTGTTCTCCCTGCAGTTGTTGTCCCTAGATGAGAGTTCCCTTGTGCTGCCTCAGTTGAATCTCCTTTACTTGACAGAGATGTGCCTGAGCAGCAGCCCTCCCCAGCCCTATCCCAAATCATACTTATTTTGCATAGGAGATACCATGGTCATGAAGATTGTTCTCCCAGGGTGAGGTTCATTCATTGCATTCTGGGTATGCTGACCCCTGTGATTTCCCCAAATGTGGGAAACTCGACTGCATTATTTGTGGTAGTGGGGGACTGTGTTTGTGCTTTCCTCTGGTCAGCTCTGGTAAAAGTCAGATTTCTTTGTCTCAGATCTTCCTCTAGCCTTGTTCTTCTTTCGAGAGTTCCCTTGTGCTGCCTCAGTTGGATCTCCTTCACTTGACAGGGGGGTGCCCGAGCAGCGACCCTCCCCAGCTCTAGCCCAACTCCTACTTACCTGCCAGGTGAGATACTATGATCATGAAGGTGCTTCTCCCAGGGCAAGGCTCATCCATTGCACTCTGGGTGTGCTGCCCCTGTGATTTCCCCAAATGTGGGAAACTTGACGGCATAATTTGTGTTTCCACTGGTCGGCTTTCATATAATTCAGATCTCTTTGTCTAAGGTCTCTCTCCAGCCTAGTTTGCTGTCTGTTTCCACTTCTTTTTTTTTGAGCCCCTCCCTTCTATACCCTTGTGCACTATCCTGACTTCTACTCCTGTCTGCTTACTTTGTGCCTTCCAATGCACAATGCAAACTACAGGTAGTGCTGCAGGGCCCACAACCTTTTACTTGCCTTACAGAGCAGCTCTGGAGCTGTTACAGTGCCAAGCTGCTGCAAGAAATCAGCTTGAATGCTGGGGCATTGCCAATATGAGCCCCACACCGAAGGAGGGTGGGGGTGTTTAATGCGAACTAAGGGTCATCCAAGCGCCGCAAAAGGCCGCCATGCCCTGCATACCCCTTTTCTCTTTTCATATGCAGATGAGGGTTCCAGCCAACTTTGGCCCACTGCTTGGATGACATCACTGTATGCAAATCCGTCTTCTGCAGACCTTCCCCCAGGAATGCTTGTACTAGTTGTTGCATTTGGTTTGTTGTTTGGGGGTGCTTCAGTATTAGGCAGCCTTCTGCCCTCCCATGTTCATTTGAAAATATGTGTTCTCCCTGCAGTTGTTGTCCCCAGATGAGAGTTCCCTTGTGCTGCCTCAGTTGAATCTCCTTTACTTGACAGAGATATGCCTGAGCAGCGGCCCTCCCCAGCCCTATCCCAAATCATACTTATTTTGCATAGGAGATACCATGGTCATGAAGATTGTTCTCCCAGGGAGAGGTTCATTCATTGCATTCTGGGTATGCTGACCCCTGTGATTTCCCCAAATGTGGGAAACTCGACTGCATTATTTGTGGTAGTGGGGGACTGTGTTTGTGCTTTGCTCTGGTCAGCTCTGGTAAAAGTCAGATTTCTTTGTCTCAGATCTTCCTCTAGCCTTGTTCTTCTTTCGAGAGTTCCCTTGTGCTGCCTCAGTTGGATCTCCTTCACTTGACAGGGGGGTGCCCGAGCAGCGACCCTCCCCAGCTCTAGCCCAACTCCTACTTACCTGCCAGGTGAGATACTATGATCAGGAAGGTGCTTCTCCCAGGGCAAGGCTCACCCATTGCACTCTGGGTGTGCTGCTCCTGCGATTTCCCCAAATGTGGGACACTTGATTGCATAATTTGTTTTTCCTCTGGTCGGCTCTCGTATAATTCAGATCTCTTTGTCTCAGGTCTCTCTCCAGCCTAGTTTGCTGTCTGTTTCCACTTCTCTTTTCTTGAGCTGCTCCCTTCTATGCCCTTGCGCACTATCCTGACTTCTCCCGTCTGCTTACTTTGTGCCTTCCAACGCACAATGCGAACTACAGGTAGTGCTGCAGGGCCCACACCCTTTTAGTTGCCTTACAGAGCAGCTCTGGAGCTGTTACAGTGCCCAGCTGCTGCAAGAAATCAGCTGGAATGCTTCAGGGGCTGGGGCATTGCCAACATGAGCCCCACACCGAAGGAGGGTGGGGGTGTTTAATGCGAACTAAGGGTCATCCAAGCGCCGCAAAAGGCCGCCATGCCCTGCATACCCCTTTTCTCTTTTCATATGCAGATGAGGGTTCCAGCCAACTTTGGCCCACTGCTTGGATGACATCACTGTATGCAAATCCGTCTTCTGCAGACCTTCCCCCAGGAATGCTTGTACTAGTAGTTGCATTTGGTTTGTTGTTTGGGGGTGCTTCAGTATTAGGCAGCCTTCTGCCCTCCCATGTTCATCTGAAAATATGTGTTCTCCCTGCAGTTGTTGTCCCCAGATGAGAGTTCCCTTGTGCTGCCTCAGTTGAATCTCCTTTACTTGACAGAGATGTGCCTGAGCAGCGGCCCTCCCCAGCCCTATCCCAAATCATACCTATTTTGCATAGGAGATACCATGGTCATGAAGATTGTTCTCCCAGGGTGAGGTTCATTCATTGCATTCTGGGTATGCTGACCCCTGTGATTTCCCCAAATGTGGGAAACTCGACTGCATTATTTGTGGTAGTGGGGGACTGTGTTTGTGCTTTCCTCTGGTCAGCTCTGGTAAAAGTCAGATTTCTTTGTCTCATATCTTCCTCTAGCCTTGTTCTTCTTTCGAGAGTTCCCTTGTGCTGCCTCAGTTGGATCTCCTTCACTTGACAGGGGGGTGCACGAGCAGCGACCCTCCCCAGCTCTAGCCCAACTCCTATTTACCTGCCAGGTGAGATACTATGATCAGGAAGGTGCTTCTCCCAGGGCAAGGCTCATCCATTGCACTCTGGGTGTGCTGCTCCTGCGATTTCCCCAAATGTGGGACACTTGACTGCATAATTTGTGTTTCCTCTGGTCGGCTCTCATATAATTCAGATCTCTTTGTCTCAGGTCTTTCTCCAGCCTAGTTTGCTGTCTGTTTCCACTTCTCTTTTCTTAAGCCGCTCCCTTCTATGCAGTTGCGCACTATCCTGACCTCTCCCGTCTGCTTACTTTGTGCCTTCCAACGCACAATGCATACTACAGGTAGTGCTGCAGGGCCCACACCCTTTTACATGCTTTACAGAGCAACTCTGGAGCTGTTACAGTGCCCAGCTGCTGCAAGAAATCATCTTGAATGCTTCAGGGGCTGGGGCATAGCCAACATGAGCCCCACACCGAAGGAGGGGTCATCCAAGCGCCACAAAAGGACACCATGCCCTGCACATCCCTTTTTTCTTTTCATATGCAGACGAGGGTTGAAGCCAACTTTGACCCACTGCTTGGATGACATCACCATATGCAAATCAATCTGCTGCAGGCCTTCCCCCAGGAATGCTTGCACTAGTTGTTGCATTTGGTTTGTTGTTTGGGGGTGCTTCAGTATTAGGCAGCCTTCTGCCCTCCCATGTTCATCTGAAAATATGTGTTCTCCCTGCAGTTGTTGTCCCCAGATGAGAGTTCCCTTGTGCTGCCTCAGTTGAATCTTCTTTACTTGACAGAGATGTGCCTGAGCAGCGGCCCTCCCCAGCCCTATCCCAAATCATACCTATTTTGCATAGGAGATACCATGGTCATGAAGATTGTTCTCCCAGGGTGAGGTTCATTCATTGCATTCTGGGTATGCTGACCCCTGTGATTTCCCCAAATGTGGGAAACTCGACTGCATTATTTGTGGTAGAGGGGGACTGTGTTTGTGCTTTCCTCTGGTCAGCTCTGGTAAAAGTCAGATTTCTTTGTCTCAGATCTTCCTCTAGCCTTGTTCGTCTTTCGAGAGTTCCCTTGTGCTGCCTCAGTTGGATCTCCTTCACTTGACAGGGGGGTGCCCGAGCAGCGACCCTCCCCAGCTCTAGCCCAACTCCTATTTACCTGCCAGGTGAGATACTATGATCATGAAGGTGCTTCTCCCAGGGCAAGGCTCACCCATTGCACTCTGGGTGTGCTGCTCCTGCAATTTCCCCAAATGTGGGACACTTGACTGCATAATTTGTGTTTCCCCTTGTCGGCTCTCGTATAATTCAGATCTCTTTGTCTCAGGTCTCTCTCCAGCCTAGTTTGCTGTCTATTTCCACTTCTCTTTTCTTGAGCCGCTCCCTTCTATGCCCTTGCGCACTATCCTGACTTCTCCCGTCTGCTTACTTTGTGCCTTACAATGCACAATGCAAACTACAGGTAGTGCTGCAGGGCCCACACCCTTTTACTTGCCTTACAGAGCAGCTCTGGAGCTGTTACAGTGCCCAGCTGCTGCAAGAAATCAGCTTGAATGCTTCAGGGGCTGGGGCATAGCCAACATGAGCCCCACACCGAAGGAGGGTGGAGGTGTTTAATGCGAACTAAGGGTCATCCAAGCGCCGCAAAAGGCCGCCATGCCCTGCACGCCCCTTTTCTCTTTTCATATGCAGACGAGGGTTGAAGCCAACTTTGACCCACTGCTTGGATGGCATTACCATATGCAAATCAATCTGCTGCAGGCCTTCCCCCAGGAATGCTTGCACTAGTTGTTGCATTTGGTTTGTTGTTTGGGGGTGCTTCAGTATTAGGCAGCCTTCTGCCCTCCCATGTTCATCTGAAAATATGTGTTCTCCCTGCAGTTGTTGTCCCCAGATGAGAGTTCCCTTGTGCTGCCTCAGTTGAATCTCCTTTACTTGACAGAGATGTGCCTGAGCAGCGGCCCTCCCCAGCCGTATCCCAAATCATACTTATTTTGCATAGGAGATACCATGGTCATGAAGATTGTTCTCCCAGGGTGAGGTTCATTCATTGCATTCTGGGTATGCTGACCCCTGTGATTTCCCCAAATGTGGGAAACTCGACTGCATTATTTGTGGTAGTGGGGGACTGTGTTTGTGCTTTCCTCTGGTCAGCTCTGGTAAAAGTCAGATTTCTTTGTCTCAGATCTTCCTCTAGCCTTGTTCTTCTTTCGAGAGTTCCCTTGTGCTGCCTCAGTTGGATCTCCTTCACTTGACAGGGGGGTGCACGAGCAGCGACCCTCCCCAGCTCTAGCCCAACTCCTATTTACCTGCCAGGTGAGATACTATGATCAGGAAGGTGCTTCTCCCAGGGCAAGGCTCATCCATTGCACTCTGGGTGTGCTGCTCCTGCGATTTCCCCAAATGTGGGACACTTGACTGCATAATTTGTGTTTCCTCTGGTCGGCTCTCATATAATTCAGATCTCTTTGTCTCAGGTCTTTCTCCAGCCTAGTTTGCTGTCTGTTTCCACTTCTCTTTTCTTAAGCCGCTCCCTTCTATGCAGTTGCGCACTATCCTGACCTCTCCCGTCTGCTTACTTTGTGCCTTCCAACGCACAATGCATACTACAGGTAGTGCTGCAGGGCCCACACCCTTTTACATGCTTTACAGAGCAACTCTGGAGCTGTTACAGTGCCCAGCTGCTGCAAGAAATCATCTTGAATGCTTCAGGGGCTGGGGCATAGCCAACATGAGCCCCACACCGAAGGAGGGGTCATCCAAGCGCCACAAAAGGACACCATGCCCTGCACATCCCTTTTTTCTTTTCATATGCAGACGAGGGTTGAAGCCAACTTTGACCCACTGCTTGGATGACATCACCATATGCAAATCCATCTGCTGCAGGCCTTCCCCCAGGAATGCTTGCACTAGTTGTTGCATTTGGTTTGTTGTTTGGGGGTGCTTCAGTATTAGGCAGCCTTCTGCCCTCCCATGTTCATCTGAAAATATGTGTTCTCCCTGCAGTTGTTGTCCCCAGATGAGAGTTCCCTTGTGCTGCCTCAGTTGAATCTTCTTTACTTGACAGAGATGTGCCTGAGCAGCGGCCCTCCCCAGCCCTATCCCAAATCATACTTATTTTGCATAGGAGATACCATGGTCATGAAGATTGTTCTCCCAGGGTGAGGTTCATTCATTGCATTCTGGGTATGCTGACCCCTGTGATTTCCCCAAATGTGGGAAACTCGACAGCATTATTTGTGGTAGTGGGGGACTGTGTTTGTGCTTTCTTCTGGTCAACTCTGGTAAAAATCAGATTTCTTTGTCTCAGATCTTCCTCTAGCCTTGTTCCTCTTTCGAGAGTTCCCTTGTGCTGCCTCAGTTGGATCTCCTTCACTTGACAGGGGGGTACCCGAGCAGCGACCCTCCCCAGCTCTAGCCCAACTCCTACTTACCTGCCAGGTGAGATACTATGATCATGTAGGTGCTTCTCCCAGGGCAAGGCTCACCCATTGCACTCTGGGTGTGCTGCCCCTGTGATTTCCCCAAATGTGGGAAACTTGACTGCATAATTTGTGTTTACCCTGGTCGTCTCTCGTATAATTCAGATCTCTTTGTCTCAGGTCTCTCTCCAGCCTAGTTTGCTGTCTGTTTCCACTTCTCTTTTCTTGAGCCGCTCCCTTCTATGCCCTTGCGCACTATCCTGACTTCTCCCGTCTGCTTACTTTGTGCCTTCCAACACACAATGCAAACTACAGGTAGTGCTGCAGGGCCCACACCCTTTTACTTGCCTCACAGAGCAGCTCTGGAGCTGTTACAGTACCCAGCTGCTGCAAGAAATCAGCTTGAATGCTTCAGGGGCTGGGGCATTGCCAACATGAGCCCCACACCGAAGGAGGGTGGAGGTGTTTAATGCGAACTAAGGGTCACCCAAGCGCCGCAAAAGGCCGCCATGCCCTGCACGCCCCTTTTCTCTTTTCATATGCAGACGAGGGTTGAAGCCAACTTTGACCCACTGCTTGGATGGCATTACCATATGCAAATCAATCTGCTGCAGGCCTTCCCCCAGGAATGCTTGCACTAGTTGTTGCATTTGGTTTGTTGTTTGGGGGTGCTTCGGTATTAGGCAGCCTTCTGCCCTCCCATGTTCATCTGAAAATATGTGTTCTCCCTGCAGTTGTTGTCCCCAGATGAGAGTTCCCTTGTGCTGCCTCAGTTGAATCTCCTTTACTTGACAGAGATGTGCCTGAGCAGCGGCCCTCCCCAGCCCTATCCCAAATCATACTTATTTTGCATAGGAGATACCATGGTCATGAAGATTGTTCTCCCAGGGTGAGGTTCATTCATTGCATTCTGGGTATGCTGACCCCTGTGATTTCCCCAAATGTGGGAAACTCGACTGCATTATTTGTGGTAGTGGGGGACTGTGTTTGTGCTTTCCTCTGCTCAGCTCTGGTAAAAGTCAGATTTCTTTGTCTCAGATCTTCCTCAAGCCTTGTTCTTCTTTCGAGAGTTCCCTTGTGCTGCCTCAGTTGGATCTCCTTCACTTGACAGGGGGGTGCCCGAGCAGCGACCCTCCCCAGCTCCCTCCCCAGCTCTAGCCCAACTCCTACTTACCTGCCAGGTGAGATACTATGATCAGGAAGGTGCAAGGCTCACCCATTGCACTCTGGGTGTGCAAGGTGCAAGGCTCACCCATTGCACTCTGGGTGTGCTGCTCCTGCGATTTCCCCAAATGTGGGAAACTTGACTGCATAATTTGTGTTTCCTCTGGTCGGCTCTCGTATAATTCAGATCTCTTTGTCTCAGGTCTTTCTCCAGCCTAGTTTGCTGTCTGTTTCCACTTCTCTTTTCTTGAGCCGCTCCCTTCTGTGCCCTTGCGCACTATCCTGACCTCTCCCGTCTGCTTACTTTGTGCCTTCCAACGCACAATGCATACTACAGGTAGTGCTGCAGGGCCCACACCCTTTTACATGCTTTACAGAACAGCTCTGGAGCTGTTACAGTGCCCAGCTGCTGCAAGAAATCATCTTGAATGCTTCAGGGGCTGGGTCATAGCCAACATGAGCCCCACACCGAAGGAGGGTGGAGATGTTTAATGCGAATTAAGGGTCATCCAAGCGCCACAAAAGGACGCCATGCCCTGCACATCCCTTTTTTCTTTTCATATGCAGACGAGGGTTGAAGCCAACTTTGACCCACTGCTTGGATGACATCACCATATGCAAATCCATCTGCTGCAGGCCTTCCCCCAGGAATGCTTACACTAGTTGTTGCATTTGGTTTGTTGTTTGGGGGTGCTTCAGTATTAGGCAGCCTTCTGCCCTCCCATGTTCATCTGAAAATATGTGTTCTCCCTGCAGTTGTTGTCCCCAGATGAGAGTTCCCTTGTGCTGCCTCAGTTGAATCGCCTTTACTTGACAGAGATGTGCCTGAGCAGCGGCCCTCCCCAGCCCTATCCCAAATCATACTTATTTTGCATAGGAGATATCATGGTCATGAAGATTGTTCTCCCAGGGTGAGGTTCATTCATTGCATTCTGGGTATGAGGACCCCTGTGATTTCCCCAAATGTGGGAAACTCGACTGCATTATTTGTGGTAGTGGGGGACTGTGTTTGTGCTTTCCTCTGGTCAGCTCTGGTAAAAGTCAGATTTCTTTGTCTCAGATCTTCCTCTAGCCTTGTTCTTCTTTCGAGAGTTCCCTTGTGCTGCCTCAGTTGGATCTCCTTAACTTGACAGGGGGGTGCCCGAGCAGCGACCCTCCCCAGCTCTAGCCCAACTCCTACTTACCTGCCAGGTGAGATACTATGATCATGTAGGTGCTTCTCCCAGGGCAAGGCTCACCCATTGCACTCTGGGTGTGCTGCCCCTTTGATTTCCCCAAATGTGGGAAACTTGACTGCATAATTTGTGTTTCCCCTGGTCGGCTCTCATATAATTCAGATCTCTTTGTCTCAGGTCTCTCTCCAGCCTAGTTTGCTGTCTGTTTCCACTTCTCTTTTCTTGAGCCGCTCCCTTCTATGCCCTTGCGCACTATCCTGACTTCTCCCGTCTGCTTACTTTGTGCCTTCCAACGCACAATGCGAACTACAGGTAGTGCTGCAGGGCCCACACCCTTTTACTTGCCTTACAGAGCAGCTCTGGAGCTGTTACAGTGTCCAGCTGCTGCAAGAAATCAGCTTGAATGCTTCAGGGGCTGGGGCATAGCCAACATGAGCCCCACACCGAATGAGGGTGGAGGTGTTTAATGCGAACTAGGGGTCATCCAAGCGCCGCAAAAGGCCGCCATGCCCTGCACGCCCCTTTTCTCTTTTCATATGCAGATGAGGGTTGAAGCCAACTTTGACCCACTGCTTGGATGACATCACCATATGCAAATCCATCTGCTGCAGGCCTTCCCCCAGGAATGCTTGTACTAGTTGTTGCATTTGGTTTGTTGTTTGGGGGTGCTTCAGTATTAGGCAGCCTTCTGCCCTCCCATGTTCATCTGAAAATATGTGTTCTCCCTGCAGTTGTTGTCCCCAGATGAGAGTTCCCTTGTGCTGCCTCAGTTGAATCTCCTTTACTTGACAGAGATGTGCCTGAGCAGCGGCCCTCCCCAGCCCTATCCCAAATCATACTTATTTTGCATAGGAGATACCATGGTCATGAAGATTGTTCTCCCAGGGTGAGGTTCATTCATTGCATTCTGGGTATGCTGACCCCTGTGATTTCCCCAAATGTGGGAAACTCGACTGCATTATTTGTGGTAGAGGGGGACTGTGTTTGTGCTTTCCTCTGGTCAGCTCTGGTAAAAGTCAGATTTCTTTGTCTCAGATCTTCCTCTAGCCTTGTTCCTCTTTCAAGAGTTCCCTTGTGCTGCCTCAGTTGGATCTCCTTCACTTGACAGGGGGGTGCCCGAGCATCGACCCTCCCCAGCTCTAGCCCAACTCCTACTTACCTGCCAGGTGAGATACTATGATCATGAAGGTGCTTCTCCCAGGGCAAGGCTCACCCATTGCACTCTGGGTGTGCTACACCTGCAATTTCCCCAAATGTGGGACACTTGACTGCATAATTTGTGTTTCCCCTGGTCGGCTCTCGTATAATTCAGATCTCTTTGTCTCAGGTCTCTCTCCAGCCTAGTTTGCTGTCTGTTTCCCCTTCTCTTTTCTTGAGCCGCTCCCTTCTATGCCCTTGTGCACTATCCTGACTTCTCCCGTCTGCTTACTTTGTGCCTTCCAATGCACAATGCAAACTACAGGTAGTGCTGCAGGGCCCACACCCTTTTACTTGCCTTACAGAGCAGCTCTGGAGCTGTTACAGTGCCCAGCTGCTGCAAGAAATCAGCTTGAATGCTTCAGGGGCTGGGGCATAGCCAACATGAGCCCCACACCGAAGGAGGGTGGAGGTGTTTAATGCGAACTAGGGGTCATCCAAGCGCCGCAAAAGGCCGCCATGCCCTGCACGCCCCTTTTCTCTTTTTTGATATGCAGACGAGGGTTGAAGCCAACTTTGACCCACTGCTTGGATGGCATTACCATATGCAAATCAATCTGCTGCAGGCCTTCCCCCAGGAATGCTTGCACTAGTTGTTGCATTTGGTTTGTTGTTTGGGGGTGCTTCAGTATTAGGCAGCCTTCTGCCCTCCCATGTTCATCTGAAAATATGTGTTCTCCCTGCAGTTGTTGTCCCCAGATGAGAGTTCCCTTGTGCTGCCTCAGTTGAATCTCCTTTACTTGACAGAGATGTGCCTGAGCAGCGGCCCTCCCCAGCCCTATCCCAAATCATACTTATTTTGCATAGGAGATACCATGGTCATGAAGATTGTTCTCCCAGGGTGAGGTTCATTAATTGCATTCTGGGTATGCTGACCCCTGTGATTTCCCCAAATGTGGGAAACTCAACTGCATTATTTGAGGTAGTGGGGGACTGTGTTTGTGCTTTCCTCTGGTCAGCTCTGGTAAAAGTCAGATTTCTTTGTCTCAGATCTTCCTCTAGCCTTGTTCTTCTTTCGAGAGTTTCCTTGTGCTGCCTCAGTTGGATCTCCTTCACTTGACAGGGGGGTGCACGAGCAGCGACCCTCCCCAGCTCTAGCCCAACTCCTATTTACCTGCCAGGTGAGATACTATGATCAGGAAGGTGCTTCTCCCAGGGCAAGGCTCACCCATTGCACTTTGGGTGTGCTGCTCCTGCGATTTCCCCAAATGTGGGACACTTGACTGCATAATTTGTGTTTCCTCTGGTCGGCTCTCATATAATTCAGATCTCTGTCTCAGGTCTTTCTCCAGCCTAGTTTGCTGTCTGTTTCCACTTCTCTTTTCTTGAGCCGCTCCCTTCTATGCCCTTGCGCACTATCCTGACCTCTCCCGTCTGCTTACTTTGTGCCTTCCAACGCACAATGCATACTACAGGTAGTGCTGCAGGGCCCACACCCTTTTACATGCTTTACAGAGCAGCTCTGGAGCTGTTACAGTGCCCAGCTGCTGCAAGAAATCATCTTGAATGCTTCAGGGGCTGGGGCATAGCCAACATGAGCCCCACACCGAAGGAGGGTGGAGATGTTTAATGCGAATTAGGGGTCATCCAAGCGCCACAAAAGGACGCCATGCCCTGCACATCCCTTTTTTTTTTTCATATGCAGACGAGGGTTGAAGCCAACTTTGACCCACTGCTTGGATGACATCACCATATGCAAATCCATCTGCTGCAGGCCTTCCCCCAGGAATGCTTGCACTAGTTGTTGCATTTGGTTTGTTGTTTGGGGGTGCTTCAGTATTAGGCAGCCTTCTGCCCTCCCATGTTCATCTGAAAATATGTGTTCTCCCTGCAGTTGTTGTCCCCAGATGAGAGTTCCCTTGTGCTGCCTCAGTTGAATCTCCTTTACTTGACAGAGATGTGCCTGAGCAGCGGCCCTCCCCAGCCCTATCCCAAATCATACTTATTTTGCATAGGAGATACCATGGTCATGAAGATTGTTCTCCCAGGGTGAGGTTCATTCATTGCATTCTGGGTATGCTGACCCCTGTGATTTCCCCAAATGTGGGAAACTCAACTGCATTATTTGTGGTAGTGGGGGACTGTGTTTGTGCTTTCTTCTGGTCAACTCTGGTAAAAATCAGATTTCTTTGTCTCAGATCTTCCTCTAGCCTTGTTCCTCTTTCGAGAGTTCCCTTGTGCTGCCTCAGTTGGATCTCCTTCACTTGACAGGGGGGTACCCGAGCAGCGACCCTTCGCAGCTCTAGCCCAACTCCTACTTACCTGCCAGGTGAGATACTATGATCATGAAGGTGCTTCTCCCAGGGCAAGGCTCACCCATTGCACTCTGGGTGTGCTGCCCCTGTGATTTCCCCAAATGTGGGAAACTTGACTGCATAATTTGTGTTTCCCCTGGTCGGCTCTCGTATAATTCAGATCTCTTTGTCTCAGGTCTCTCTCCAGCCTAGTTTGCTGTCTGTTTCCACTTCTCTTTTCTTGAGCCGCTCCCTTCTATGCCCTTGCGCACTATCCTGACTTCTCCCGTCTGCTTACTTTGTGCCTTCCAACACACAATGCAAACTACAGGTAGTGCTGCAGGGCCCACACCCTTTTACTTGCCTCACAGAGCAGCTCTGGAGCTGTTACAGTGCCCAGCTGCTGCAAGAAATCAGCTTGAATGCTTCAGGGGCTGGGGCATTGCCAACATGAGCCCCACACCGAAGGAGGGTGGGGGTGTTTAATGCGAACTAAGGGTCACCCAAGCGCCGCAAAAGGCCGCCATGCCCTGCACGCCCCTTTTCTCTTTTCATATGCAGACGAGGGTTGAAGCCAACTTTGACCCACTGCTTGGATGGCATTACCATATGCAAATCAATATGCTGCAGGCCTTCCCCCAGGAATGCTTGCACTAGTTGTTGCCTTTGGTTTGTTGTTTGGGGGTGCTTCAGTATTAGGCAGCCTTCTGCCCTCCCATGTTCATCTGAAAATATGTGTTCTCCCTGCAGTTGTTGTCCCCAGATGAGAGTTCCCTTGTGCTGCCTCAGTTGAATCTCCTTTACTTGACAGAGATGTGCCTGAGCAGCGGCCCTCCCCAGCCCTATCCCAAATCATACTTATTTTGCATAGGAGATACCATGGTCATGAAGATTGTTCTCCCAGGGTGAGGTTCATTCATTGCATTCTGGGTATGCTGACCCCTGTGATTTCCCCAAATGTGGGAAACTCGACTGCATTATTTGTGGTAGTGGGGGACTGTGTTTGTGCTTTCCTCTGCTCAGCTCTGGTAAAAGTCAGATTTCTTTGTCTCAGATCTTCCTCTAGCCTTGTTCTTCTTTCGAGAGTTCCCTTGTGCTGCCTCAGTTGGATCTCCTTCACTTGACAGGGGGGTGCCCGAGCAGCGACCCTCCCCAGCTCTAGCCCAACTCCTACTTACCTGCCAGGTGAGATACTATGATCAGGAAGGTGCTTCTCCCAGGGCAAGGCTCACCCATTGCACTCTGGGTGTGCTGCTCCTGCGATTTCCCCAAATGTGGGAAACTTGACTGCATAATTTGTGTTTCCTCTGGTCGGCTCTCGTATAATTCAGATCTCTTTGTCTCAGGTCTTTCTCCAGCCTAGTTTGCTGTCTGTTTCCACTTCTCTTTTCTTGAGCCGCTCCCTTCTATGCCCTTGCGCACTATCTTGACTTCTCCCATCTGCTTACTTTGTGCCTTCCAACGCACAATGCGAACTACAGGTAGTGCTGCAGGGCCCACACCCTTTTACTTGCCTTACAGAGCAGCTCTGGAGCTATTACAGTGCCCAGCTGCTGCAAGTAATCAGCTTGAATGCTTCAGGGGCTGGGGCATAGCCAACATGAGCCCCACACCGAAGTAGGGTGGAGGTGTTTAATGCGAACTAGGGGTCATCCAAGCGCCGCAAAAGGCCGCCATGCCCTGCACGCCCCTTTTCTCTTTTCATATGCAGACGAGGGTTGAAGCCAACTTTGACCCACTGCTTGGATGACATCACCATATGCAAATCCATCTGCTGCAGGCCTTCCCCCAGGAATGCTTGTACTAGTTGTTGCATTTGGTTTGTTGTTTGGGGGTGCTTCAGTATTAGGCAGCCTTCTGCCCTCCCATGTTCATCTGAAAATATGTGTTCTCCCTGCAGTTGTTGTCCCCAGATGAGAGTTCCCTTGTGCTGCCTCAGTTGAATCTCCTTTACTTGACAGAGATGTGCCTGAGCAGCGGCCCTCCCCAGCCCTATCCCAAATCATACTTATTTTGTATAGGAGATACCATGGTCATGAAGATTGTTCTCCCAGGGTGAGGTTCATTCATTGCATTCTGGGTATGCTGACCCCTGTGATTTCCCCAAATGTGGGAAACTCGACTGCATTATTTGTGGTAGTGGGGGACTGTGTTTGTGCTTTCCTCTGGTCAGCTCTGGTAAAAGCCAGATTTCTTTGTCTCAGATCTTCCTCTAGCCTTGTTCTTCTTTCGAGAGTTCTCTTGTGCTGCCTCAGTTGGATCTCCTTCACTTGACAGGGGGGTGCCCGAGCAGCGACCCTCCTCAGCTCTTGCCCAACTCCTACTTACCTGCCAGGTGAGATACTATGATCAGGAAGGTGCTTCTCCCAGGGCAAGGCTCACCCATTGCACTCTGTGTGCGCTGCTCCAGCGATTTCCCCAAATGTGGGAAACTCGACTGCATAATTTGTGTTTCCCCTGGTCGGCTCTCGTATAATTCAGATCTCTTTGTCTCAGGGCTCTCTCCAGCCTAATTTGCTGTCTGTTTCCACTTCTCTTTTCTTGAGCCGCTCCCTTCTATGCCCTTGCGCACTATCCTGACTTCTCCCGTCTGCTTACTTTGTGCCTTCCAACGCACAATGCGAACTTCAGGTAGTGCTGCAGGGCCCACACCCTTTTAGTTGCCTTACAGAGCAGCTCTGGAGCTGTTACAGTGCCCAGCTGCTGCAAGAAATCAGCTTGAATGTTCTTCGTTGATTGATGGAAGAAACATCTTACAAAAACTCTCCTGATTATTGACTTTTTAAAGTTTTTCTAGGAAACGTTCTAGATGAATGCTTATTAGCGTTTGTCAGAATGTACGTTTGCAAAGTGTCTCTGTGGCGCAATCAGTTAGCGTGTTCGGTTATTATCCAAAAGGCTGGTGGTTCAATCCCACCCAGGGACGTAATTTACCTTGTTATCAGATTTTGGTGATCTTTAAGTAGACAAGTCAAAATTTCAAACCCCCTCTTGTGGTGTAGGGTACCTGGCCTTCTCTGATGTAATCAGAGTTAGATTTGATTAAGTGATTTTATAAAAAAAAACAGCTAGGAAGCACAATTTAGCAGTGGGTTGCAGAGAAAAAGAAATATGCTGGCAAAAAAATCCAATTGAGTGATTAAACAGCTCTTCATTTTCTGGCTTTATTTTTATGCTAACAAATTTGTTCTCTGAAAAGTGTCCACAAAGCCAAGTATCTGATTAACACCTTTGTAGGGATGGTTTTTCACCTATTACTAAATTAAACTTGCTTCATTGGAAAGGCAGCAAGATGCATCCTCATTTCAATGTCTACTGAAATAATACAGGTTGACACCAGGAAACATTAACGCCACTGCATCCTTGCTGCTTTCTCATGTGGAAGTCTGTTTAATGCGAAAACAAGGTGATATCTAATTAGCACACAGGTAAGGAATTAAGAAAATCTTTATTTAAGGGTGAAGATGTTTCTCACAAAATCGTTGCCCCAATGCATCATTGAAATTCAAGCTGGAAAGATGATTTTAATATATCACTTGTACATTTTGTATTGCTCTTCTGGTGACAATGTAGTTTGTTTTTGTCAATTACCATTTTAATAATAGGGTAAAGAAAATTAAGTGGATTTTTGAAAGAAAACAATACTGTCAATATACTATTAAAACAAATTAAAATGGTAAAAGTTATTGTACTTTAAGTAAAAATAAAAGAGCCAAAATATCAATCCCAGTTTTGGATTACTTTAATTAAAAAAAAAAAGCATACAGCAGAGGATAGTTTCAATCTGCATACCTCTGGGTTATGAGCCCAGCATGCTTCCATTGCAGTACTCTGCTGCACATGTAAGTGCAAGAGATCCTGGAACACTCACTCATCATGGGAAAGTACCAATGTGTTTCTTCGTTGGTTGATGGAAGAAACATCTTACAAAAACTCTCCAGATTATTGACTTTTTAAAGTTTTTCTAGGAATCGTTCTAGATGAATGCTTATTAGCCTTTGTCAGTATGTACTTTTGCAAAGTGTCTCTGTGGCGCAATTGGTTAGTGTGTAAGGCTATTAACCAAAAGGTTGGAGGTTCAATCCCACCCAGGAACGTAATTGACCTTGTGATCAGATTTTGGTGATATTTAAGTAGACATGTCAAAATTTCAAACCCCATCTTATTGTGTAGGGTACCTGGCCTTCTCTGATGTTATCAGAGTTAGATTTGATTCAGTGATTTTATAAAAAACAGCTAGGAAGCACAATTTAGCAGTGGGTTGCAGAGAAAAAAAATATGCTGGCAAAAAAATCCAATTGAGTGATTAAACAGCTCTTCATTTTCTGGTTTATTTTTATGCTAACAAATTTGTTCTCTGAAAAGTGTCCACAAAGCCAAGTCTCTGATTAACACCGTTGTAGGGATGGTTTTTCACCTATTACTAAATTAAACTTGCTTCATTGGAAAGGCAGCAAGATGCATCCTCATTTCAATGTCTACTGAAATAATACAGGTTGACACCAGGAAACATTAACGCCACTGCATCCTTGCTGCTTTCTCATGTGGAAGTCTGTTTAATGTGAAAACAAGGTGATATCTAATTAGCACACAGGTAAGGAATTAAGAAAATCTTTATTTAAGGGTGAAGATGTTTCTCACAAAATCGTTGCCCCAATGCATCATTGAAATTCAAGCTGGAAAGATGATTTTAATATATCACTTGTACATTTTGTATTGCTCTTCTGGTGACAATGTAGTTTGTTTTTGTCAATTACCATTTTAATAATAGGGTAAAGAAAATGAAGTGGATTTTTGAAAGAAAACAATACTGTCAATATACTATTAAAACAAATTAAAATGGTAAAAGTTATTGTACTTTAAGTAAAAATAAAAGAGCAAAAATATCAATCCCAGTTTTGGATTACTTTAATTAACAAAAAAAATGCATATAGCAAAGGATAGTTTCAATCTGCCTATCTCTGGGTTATGGGCCCAGCATGCTTCCATTGCAGTACTCTGCTGCACATGTAAGTGCAAGAGATCCTGAAGCACTCACTCATCATGGGAAAGTACCAATGTGTTTCTTCATTGGTTGATGGAAGAAACATCTTACAAAAACTCTCCAGATTATTGACTTTTTAAAGTTTTTCTAGGAAACGTTCTTGATGAATGCTTATTAGCCTTTGTCAGTACGTACTTTTTGCAAAGTGCCTCTGTGGTGCAATTGGTTAGTGTGTAAGGCTATTAACCAAAAGGTTGGTGGTTCAATCCCACCCAGGAACGTAATTGACCTTGTGATCAGATTTTGGTGATATTTAAGTAGACAAGTCAAAATTTCAAACCCCCTTTTATTGTGTAGGGTACCTGGCCTTCTCTGATGTAATCAGAGTTAGATTTGATTCAGTGATTTTATAAAAAACAGCTAGGAAGCACAATTTAGCAGTGGGTTGCAGAGAAAAAAAATATGCTGGCAAAAAAAATCCAATTGAGTGATTAAACAGCTCTTCATTTTCTGCCTTTATTTTTATGCTAACAAATTTGTTCTCTGAAAAGTGTCCACAAAGCCAAGTCTCTGATTAACACCTTTGTAGGGATGGTTTTTCACCTATTACTAAATTAAACTTGCTTCATTGTAAAGGCAGCAAGATGCATCCTCATTTCAATGTCTACTGAAATAATACAAGTTGACACCAGGAAACATTAACGCCACTGCATCCTTGCTGCTTTCTCATGTGGAAGTCTGTTTAATGCGAAAACAAGGTGATATCTAATTAGCACACAGGTAAGGAATTAAGAAAATCTTTATTTAAGGGTGAAGATGTTTCTCACAAAATCGTTGCCCCAATGCATCATTGAAATTCAAGCTAGAAAGATGATTTTAATATATCACTTGTACATTTTGTATTGCTCTTCTGGTGACAATGTAGTTTGTTTTTGTCAATTACCATTTTAATAATAGGGTAAAGAAAATTAAGTGGATTTTTGAAAGAAAACAATACTGTCAATATACTATTAAAACAAATTAAAATGGTAAAAGTTATTGTACTTTAAGTAAAAATAAAAGAGCCAAAATATCAATCCCAGTTTTGGATTACTTTAATTAAAAAAAAAAAAGCATACAGCAGAGGATAGTTTCAATCTGCCTACCTCTGGGTTATGAGCCCAGCATGCTTCCATTGCTGTACTCTGCTGCACATGTAAGTGCAAGATATCCTGAAGCACTCACTCATCATTTGAAAGTACCAATGTGTTTCTTCGTTGGTTGATGGAAGAAACATCTTACAAAAACTCTCCAGATTATTGACTTTTTAAAGTTTTTCTAGGAAACGTTTTAGATGAATGCTTATTAGCCTTTGTCAGTATGCACTTTCGCAAAGTGTCTCTGTGGCGCAATCAGTTAGTGTGTACGGCTATTAACTAAAAGGTTGGTGGTTCAATCCCACCCAGGGATGTAATTGATCTTGTTATCAGATTTTGGTGATCTTTAAGTAGACAAGTCAAAATTTCAAACTCCCTCTTATGGTGTAGGGTACCTGGCCTTCTCTGATGTAATCAGAGTTAGATTTGATTCATTGATTTTATAAAAACAGCTAGGAAGCACAATTTAGCAGTGGTTTGCAGAGAAAAAAAATATGCTGGCAGAAAAATCCAATTGAGTGATTAAACAGCTCTTCATTTTCTGGCTTTATTTTTATGCTAACAAATTTGTTCTCTGAAAAGTGTCCACAAAGCCAAGTCTCTGATTAACACCTTTGTAAGGATGGTTTTTCACCTATTACTAAATTAAACTTGCTTCATTGGAAAGGCAGCAAGATGCATCCTCATTTCAATGTCTACTGAAATAATACAAGTTGACACCAGGAAACATTAACGCCACTGCATCCTTGCTGCTTTCTCATGTGGAAGTCTGTTTAATGCGAAAACAAGGTGATATCTAATTATCACACAGGTAAGGAATTAAGAAAATCTTTATTTAAGGGTGAAGATGTTTCTCACAAAATCGTTGCCCCAATGCATCATTGAAATTCAAGCTGGAAAGATGATTTTAATATATCACTTGTACATTTTGTATTGCTCTTCTGGTGACAATGTAGTTTGTTTTTGTCAATTACCATTTTAATAATAGGGTAAAGAAAATTAAGTGGATTTTTGAAAGAAAACAATACTGTCAATATACTATCAAAACAAATTAAAATGGTAAAAGTTATTGTACTTTAAGTAAAAATAAAAGAGCCAAAATATCAATCCCAGTTTTGGATTACTTTAATTAACAAAAAAAATGCATATAGCAAAGGATAGTTTCAATCTGCCTACCTCTGGGTTATGGGCCCAGCATGCTTCCATTGCAGTACTCTGCTGCACATGTAAGTGCAAGAGATCCTGAAGCACTCACTCATCATGGGAAAGTACCAATGTGTTTCTTCATTGGTTGATGGAAGAAACATCTTACAAAAACTCTCCAGATTATTGACTTTTTAAAGTTTTTCTAGGAAACGTTCTTGATGAATGCTTATTAGCCTTTGTCAGTATGTACTTTTTGCAAAGTGTCTCTGTGGTGCAATTGGTTAGTGTGTAAGGCTATTAACCAAAAGGTTTGTGGTTCAATCCCACCCAGGAACGTAATTGACCTTGTGATCAGATTTTGGTGATATTTAAGTAGACAAGTCAAAATTTCAAACCCCATCTTATTGTGTAGGGTACCTGGCCTTCTCTGATGTAATCAGAGTTAGATTTGATTCAGTGATTTTATAAAAAACATCTAGGAAGCACAATTTAGCAGTGGGTTGCAGAGAAAAAAAAATATGCTGGCAAAAAAAATCCAATTGAGTGATTAAACAGCTCTTCATTTTCTGGCTTTATTTTTATGCTAACAAATTTGTTCTCTGAAAAGTGTCCACAAAGCCAAGTCTCTGATTAACACCTTTGTAGGGATGGTTTTTCACCTATTACTAAATTAAACTTGCTTCATTGGAAAGGCAGCAAGATGCATCCTCATTTCAATGTCTACTGAAATAATACAAGTTGACACCAGGAAACATTAACGCCACTGCATCCTTGCTGCTTTCTCATGTGGAAGTCTGTTTAATGCGAAAACAAGGTGATATCTAATTAGCACACAGGTAAGGAATTAAGAAAATCTTTATTTAAGGGTGAAGATGTTTCTCACAAAATCGTTGCCACAATGCATCATTGAAATCCAAGCTGGAAAGATGATTTTAATATATCACTTGTACATTTTGTATTGCTCTTCTGGTGACAATGTAGTTTGTTTTTGTCAATTACCATTTTAATAATAGGGTAAAGAAAATTAAGTGGATTTTTGAAAGAAAACAATACTGTCAATATACTATTAAACAAATTAAAATGGTAAAAGTTATTGTACTTTAAGTAAAAATAAAAGAGCCAAAATATCAATCCCAGTTTTGGATTACTTTAATTAAAAAAAAAAAGCATACAGCAGAGGATAGTTTCAATCTGCCTACCTCTGGGTTATGAGCCCAGCATGCTTCCATTGCTGTACTCTGCTGCACATGTAAGTGCAAGAGATCCTGAAGCACTCACTCATCATGGGAAAGTACCAATGTGTTTCTTCGTTGGTTGATGGAAGAAACATCTTACAAAAACTCTCCAGATTATTGACTTTTTAAAGTTTTTCTAGGAAACGTTTTAGATGAATGTTTATTAGCCTTTGTCAGTATGCATTTTCGCAAAGTGTCTCTGTGGCGCAATCAGTTAGTGTGTACGGCTATTAACTAAGAGGTTGGTGGTTCAATCCCACCCAGGGATGTAATTGATCTTGTTATCAGATTTTAGTGATCTTTAAGTAGACAAGTCAAAATTTCAAACCCCCTCTTATGGTGTAGGGTACCTGGCCTTCTCTGATGTAATCAGAGTTAGATTTGATTCAGTGATTTTATAAAAAACAGCTAGGAAGCACAATTTAGCAGTTGGTTGCAGAGAAAAAAAATATGCTGGCAAAAAAAATCCAATTGAGTGATTAAACAGCTCTTCATTTTCTGGCTTTATTTTTATGCTAACAAATTTGTTCTCTGAAAAGTGTCCACAAAGCCAAGTCTCTGATTAACACCTTTGTAGGGATGGTTTTTCACCTATTACTAAATTAAACTTGCTTCATTGGAAAGGCAGCAAGATGCATCCTCATTTCAATGTCTACTGAAATAATACAAGTTGACACCAGGAAACATTAACGCCACTGCATCCTTGCTGCTTTCTCATGTGGAAGTCTGTTTAATGCGAAAACAAGGTGATATCTAATTAGCACACAGGTAAGGAATTAAGAAAATCTTTATTTAAGGGTGAAGATGTTTCTCACAAAATCGTTGCCCCAATGCATCATTGAAATTCAAGCTGGAAAGATGATTTTAATATATCACTTGTACATTTTGTATTGCTCTTCTGGTGACAATGTAGTTTGTTTTTGTCAATTACCATTTTAATAATAGGGTAAAGAAAATGAAGTGGATTTTTGAAAGAAAACAATACTGTCAATATACTATTAAAACAAATTAAAATGGTAAAAGTTATTGTACTTTAAGTAAAAATAAAAGAGCCAAAATATCAATCCCAGTTTTGGATTACTTTAATTAACAAAAAAAAATGCATATAGCAGAGGATAGTTTCAATCTGCCTACCTCTGGGTTATGGGCCCAGCATGCTTCCATTGCTGTACTCTGCTGCACATGTAAGTGCAAGAGATCCTGAAGCACTCACTCATCATGGGAAAGTACCAATGTGTTTCTTCGTTGGTTGATAGAAGAAACATCTTACAAAAACTCTCCAGATTATTGACTTTTTTAAGTTTTTCTAGGAAACGTTTTAGATGAATGCTTATTAGCATTTGTCAGTATGTACTTTTGCAAAGTGTCTCTGTGGCGCAATCAGTTAGTGTGTACGGCTATTAACCAAAAGGTTGGTGGTTCAATCCCACCCAGGGACGTAATTGACCTTGTTATCAGATTTTGGTGATCTTTAAGTAGACAAGTCAAATTTCATACCCCCTGTTATTGTGTAGGGTACCTGGCCTTCTCAGATGTAATCAGAGTTATATTTGATTCAGTGATTTTATAAAAACATCTAGGAAGCACAATTTAGCAGTGGGTTGCAGAGAAAAAGAAATATGCTGGCAAAAAAATCAAATTGCGTGATTAAACAGCTCTTCATTTTCTGGCTTTATTTTTATGCTAACAAATTTGTTCTCTGAAAAGTGTCCACAAAGCCAAGTCTCTGATTAACACCTTTGTAGGGATGTTTTTTCACCTATTACTAAATTAAACTTGCTTCATTGGAAAGGCAGCAAGATGCATCCTCATTTCAATGTCTACTGAAATAATACAGGTTGAAACCAGGAAACATTAACGCCACTGCATCCTTGCTGCTTTCTCATGTGGAAGTCTGTTTAATGTGAAAACAAGGTGATATCTAATTAGCACACAGGTAAGGAATTACGAAAATCTTTATTTAAGGGTGAAGATGTTTCTCACAAAATTGTTGCCCCAATGCATCATTGAAATTCAAGCTGGAAAGATGATTTTAATATATCACTTGTACATTTTGTATTGCTCTTCTGGTGACAATGTAGTTTTTTTTGTCAATTACCATTTTAATAATAGGGTAAAGAAAATTAAGTGGATTTTTGAAAGAAAACTATACTGTCAATATACTATTAAAACAAATTAAAATGGTAAAAGTTATTGTACTTTAAGTAAAAATAAAAGAGCAAAAATATCAATCCCAGTTTTGATTACTTAAATTAACAAAAAAAAATGCATATAGCAAAGGATAGTTTCAATCTGCCTACCTCTGGGTTATGGGTCCAGCATGCTTCCATTGCAGTACTCTGCTGCACATGTAAGTGCAAGAGATCCTGAAGCACTCACTCATCATGGGAAAGTACCAATGTGTTTATTCGTTGGTTGATAGAAGAAACATCTTACAAAAACTCTCCAGATTATTGATTTTTAATGTTTTTCTAGGAAACGTTCTAGATGTATGCTTATTAGCCTTTGTCAGTATGTACTTTTCGCAAAGTGTCTCTGTGGCGCAATCGGTTAGTGTGTTCGGCTATTAACCAAAAGGTTGGTGGTTCAATCCCACCCAGGGACGTAATTGACCTTGTGATCAGATTTTGGTGATATTTAAGTAGACAAGTCAAAATTTCAAACCCCCTCTTATTGTGTAGGGTACCTGGCCTTCTCTGATGTAATCAGAGTTAGATTTGATTCAGTGATTTTATAAAAAACTGCTAGGAAGCACAATTTAGCAGTGGGTTGCAGAGAAAAAAAATATGCTGGCAGAAAAATCCAATTGAGTGATTAAACAGCTCTTCATTTTCTGGCTTTATTTTTATGCTAACAAATTTGTTCTCTGAAAAGTGTCCACAAAGCCAAGTCTCTGATTAACACCTTTGTAGGGATGGTTTTTCACCTATTACTAAATTAAACTTGCTTCATTGGAAAGGCAGCAAGATGCATCCTCATTTCAATGTCTACTGAAATAATACAGGTTGACACCAGGAAACATTAACGCCACTGCATCCTTGCTGCTTTCTCATGTGGAAGTCTGTTTAATGTGAAAACAAGGTGATATCTAATTAGCACACAGGTAAGGAATTAAGAAAATCTTTATTTAAGGGTGAAGATGTTTCTCACAAAATCGTTGCCCCAATGCATCATTGAAATTCAAGCTGGAAAGATGATTTTAATATATCACTTGTACATTTTGTATTGCTCTTCTGGTGACAATGTAGTTTGTTTTTGTCAATTACAATTTTAATAATAGGGTAAAGAAAATTAAGTGGATTTTTGAAAGAAAACAATACTGTCAATATACTATCAAAACAAATTAAAATGGTAAAAGTTATTGTACTTTAAGTAAAAATAAAAGAGCCAAAATATCAATCCCAGTTTTGGATTACTTTAATTAACAAAAAAAATGCATATAGCAAAGGATAGTTTCAATCTGCCTACCTCTGGGTTATGGGCCCAGCATGCTTCCATTGCAGTACTCTGCTGCACATGTAAGTGCAAGAGATCCTGAAGCACTCACTCATCATGGGAAAGTACCAATGTGTTTCTTCGTTGGTTGATGGAAGAAACATCTTACAAAAACTCTCCAGATTATTGACTTTTTAAAGTTTTTCTAGGAAACGTTTTAGATGAATGCTTATTAGCCTTTGTCAGTATGCACTTTCGCAAAGTGTCTCTGTGGCGCAATCAGTTAGTGTGTACGGCTATTAACTAAAAGGTTGGTGGTTCAATCCCACCCAGGGATGTAATTGATCTTGTTATCAGATTTTGGTGATCTTTAAGTAGACAAGTCAAAATTTCAAACCCCCTCTTATGGTGTAGGGTACCTGGCCTTCTCTGATGTAATCAGAGTTAGATTTGATTCATTGATTTTATAAAAACAGCGAGGAAGCACAATTTAGCAGTGGTTTGCAGAGAAAAAAAATATGCTGGCAGAAAAATCCAATTGAGTGATTAAACAGATCTTCATTTTCTGGCTTTATTTTTATGCTAACAAATTTGTTCTCTGAAAAGTGTCCACAAAGCCAAGTCTCTGATTAACACCTTTGTAAGGATGGTTTTTCACCTATTACTAAATTAAACTTGCTTCATTGGAAAGGCAGCAAGATGCATCCTCATTTCAATGTCTACTGAAATAATACAAGTTGACACCAGGAAACATTAACGCCACTGCATCCTTGCTGCTTTCTCATGTGGAAGTCTGTTTAATGCAAAAACAAGGTGATATCTAATTATCACACAGGTAAGGAATTAAGAAAATCTTTATTTAAGGGTGAAGATGTTTCTCACAAAATCGTTGCCCCAATGCATCATTGAAATTCAAGCTGGAAAGATGATTTTAATATATCACTTGTACATTTTGTATTGCTCTTCTGGTGACAATGTAGTTTGTTTTTGTCAATTACCATTTTAATAATAGGGTAAAGAAAATTAAGTGGATTTTTGAAAGAAAACAATACTGTCAATATACTATTAAAACAAATTAAAATGGTAAAAGTTATTGTACTTTAAGTAAAAATAAAAGAGCCAAAATATCAATCCCAGTTTTGGATTACTTTAATTAACAAAAAAAAAAGCATATAGCAGAGGATAGTTTCAATCTGCCTACCTCTGGGTTATGGGCCCAGCATGCTTCCATTGCTGTACTCTGCTGCACATGTAAGTGCAAGAGATCCTGAAGCACTCACTCATCATGGGAAAGTACCAATGTGTTTCTTCGTTGGTTGATGGAAGAAACATCTTACAAAAACTCTCCAGATTATTGACTTTTTAAAGATTTTCTAGGAAACGTTTTAGATGAATGCTTATTAGCCCTTGTCAGTATATACTTTTGCAATGTGTCTCTGTGGCGCAATCAGTTAGTGTGTACGGCTATTAACCAAAAGGTTGGTGGTTCAATCCCACCCAGGTACGTAATTGACCTTGTTATCAGATTTTGGTGATCTTTAAGTAGACAAGTCAAAATTTCAAACCCCCTGTTATGGTGTAGGGTACCTGGCCTTCTCTGATGTAATCAGAGTTAGATTTGATTCAGTGATTTATAAAAACAGCTAGGAAGCACAATTTAGCAGTGGGTTGTAGAGAAAAAGAAATATGCTGGCAGAAAAATCCAATTGAGTGATTAAACAGCTCTTCATTTTCTGGCTTTATTTTTATGCTAACAAATTTGTTCTCTGAAAAGTGTCCACAAAGCAAAGTCTCTGATTACACCTTTGTAGGGATGGTTTTTCACCTATTACTAAATTAAACTTGCTTCATTGGAAAGGCAGCAAGATGCATCCTCATTTCAATGTCTACTGAAATAATACAGGTTGACACCAGGAAACATTAACGCCACTGCATCCTTGCTGCTTTCTCATGTGGAAGTCTGTTTAATGTGAAAACAAGGTGATATCTAATTAGCACACAGGTAAGGAATTAAGAAAATCTTTATTTAAGGGTGAAGATGTTTCTCACAAAATCGTTGCCCCAATGCATCATTGAAATTCAAGCTGGAAAGATGATTTTAATATATCACTTGTACATTTTGTATTGCTCTTCTGGTGACAATGTAGTTTGTTTTTGTCAATTACCATTTTAATAATAGGGTAAAGAAAATGAAGTGGATTTTTGAAAGAAAACAATACTGTCAATATACTATTAAAACAAATTAAAATGGTAAAAGTTATTGTACTTTAAGTAAAAATAAAAGAGCCAAAATATCAATCCCAGTTTTGGATTACTTTAATTAACAAAAAAAAATGCATATAGCAGAGGATAGTTTCAATCTGCCTACCTCTGGGTTATGGGCCCAGCATGCTTCCATTGCTGTACTCTGCTGCACATGTAAGTGCAAGAGATCCTGAAGCACTCACTCATCATGGGAAAGTACCAATGTGTTTCTTCGTTGGTTGATAGAAGAAACATCTTACAAAAACTCTCCAGATTATTGACTTTTTTAAGTTTTTCTAGGAAACGTTTTAGATGAATGCTTATTAGCATTTGTCAGTATGTACTTTTGCAAAGTGTCTCTGTGGCGCAATCAGTTAGTGTGTACGGCTATTAACCAAAAGGTTGGTGGTTCAATCCCACCCAGGGACGTAATTGACCTTGTTATCAGATTTTGGTGATCTTTAAGTAGACAAGTCAAATTTCATACCCCCTGTTATTGTGTAGGGTACCTGGCCTTCTCAGATGTAATCAGAGTTAGATTTGATTCAGTGATTTTATAAAAAACTGCTAGGAAGCACAATTTAGCAGTGGGTTGCAGAGAAAAAAAATATGCTGGCAGAAAAATCCAATTGAGTGATTAAACAGCTCTTCATTTTCTGACTTTATTTTTATGCTAACAAATTTGTTCTCTGAAAAGTGTCCACAAAGCCAAGTCTCTGATTAACACCTTTGTAGGGATGGTTTTTCACCTATTACTAAATTAAACTTGCTTCATTGGAAAGGCAGCAAGATGCATCCTCATTTCAATGTCTACTGAAATAATACAGGTTGACACCAGGAAACATTAACGCCACTGCATCCTTGCTGCTTTCTCATGTGGAAGTCTGTTTAATGTGAAAACAAGGTGATATCTAATTAGCACACAGGTAAGGAATTAAGAAAATCTTTATTTAAGGGTGAAGATGTTTCTCACAAAATCGTTGCCCCAATGCATCATTGAAATTCAAGCTGGAAAGATGATTTTAATATATCACTTGTACATTTTGTATTGCTCTTCTGGTGACAATGTAGTTTGTTTTTGTCAATTACCATTTTAATAATAGGGTAAAGAAAATGAAGTGGATTTTTGAAAGAAAACAATACTGTCAATATACTATTAAAACAAATTAAAATGGTAAAAGTTATTGTACTTTAAGTAAAAATAAAAGAGCCAAAATATCAATCCCAGTTTTGGATTACTTTAATTAACAAAAAAAAATGCATATAGCAGAGGATAGTTTCAATCTGCCTACCTCTGGGTTATGGGCCCAGCATGCTTCCATTGCTGTACTCTGCTGCACATGTAAGTGCAAGAGATCCTGAAGCACTCACTCATCATGGGAAAGTACCAATGTGTTTCTTCGTTGGTTGATAGAAGAAACATCTTACAAAAACTCTCCAGATTATTGACTTTTTTAAGTTTTTCTAGGAAACGTTTTAGATGAATGCTTATTAGCATTTGTCAGAATGTACTTTTGCAAAGTGTCTCTGTGGCGCAATCAGTTAGTGTGTACGGCTATTAACCAAAAGGTTGGTGGTTCAATCCCACCCAGGGACGTAATTGACCTTGTTATCAGATTTTGGTGATCTTTAAGTAGACAAGTCAAATTTCATACCCCCTGTTATTGTGTAGGGTACCTGGCCTTCTCAGATGTAATCAGAGTTAGATTTGATTCAGTGATTTTATAAAAAACTGCTAGGAAGCACAATTTAGCAGTGGGTTGCAGAGAAAAAAAATATGCTGGCAGAAAAATCCAATTGAGTGATTAAACAGCTCTTCATTTTCTGACTTTATTTTTATGCTAACAAATTTGTTCTCTGAAAAGTGTCCACAAAGCCAAGTCTCTGATTAACACCTTTGTAGGGATGGTTTTTCACCTATTACTAAATTAAACTTGCTTCATTGGAAAGGCAGCAAGATGCATCCTCATTTCAATGTCTACTGAAATAATACAGGTTGACACCAGGAAACATTAACGCCACTGCATCCTTGCTGCTTTCTCATGTGGAAGTCTGTTTAATGTGAAAACAATGTGATATCTAATTAGCACACAGGTAAGGAATTAAGAAAATCTTTATTTAAGGGTGAAGATGTTTCTCACAAAATCGTTGCCCCAATGCATCATTGAAATTAAAGCTGGAAAGATGATTTTAATATATCACTTGTACATTTTGTATTGCTCTTCTGGTGACAATGTAGTTTGTTTTTGTCAATTACAATTTTAATAATAGGGTAAAGAAAATTAAGTGGATTTTTGAAAGAAAACAATACTGTCAATATACTATCAAAACAAATTAAAATGGTAAAAGTTGTTGTACTTTAAGTAAAAATAAAAGAGCCAAAATATCAATCCCAGTTTTGGATTACTTTAATTAACAAAAAAAATGCATATAGCAAAGGATAGTTTCAATCTGCCTACCTCTGGGTTATGGGCCCAGCATGCTTCCATTGCAGTACTCTGCTGCACATGTAAGTGCAAGAGATCCTGAAGCACTCACTCATCATGGGAAAGTACCAATGTGTTTCTTCGTTGGTTGATGGAAGAAACATCTTACAAATTCTCTCCAGATTATTGACTTTTTAAAGTTTTTCTAGGAAACGTTTTAGATGAATGCTTATTAGCCTTTGTCAGTATGCACTTTCGCAAAGTGTTTCTGTGGCGCAATCAGTTAGTGTGTATGGCTATTAACTAAAAGGTTGGTGGTTCAATCCCACCCAGGGATGTAATTGATCTTGTTATCAGATTTTGGTGATCTTTAAGTAGACAAGTCAAAATTTCAAACCCCCTCTTATGGTGTAGGGTACCTGGCCTTCTCTGATGTAATCAGAGTTAGATTTGATTCATTGATTTTATAAAAACAGCGAGGAAGCACAATTTAGCAGTGGTTTGCAGAGAAAAAAAATATGCTGGCAGAAAAATCCAATTGAGTGATTAAACAGCTCTTCATTTTCTGGCTTTATTTTTATGCTAACAAATTTGTTCTCTGAAAAGTGTCCACAAAGCCAAGTCTCTGATTAACACCTTTGTAAGGATGGTTTTTCACCTATTACTAAATTAAACTTGCTTCATTGGAAAGGCAGCAAGATGCATCCTCATTTCAATGTCTACTGAAATAATACAAGTTGACACCAGGAAACATTAACGCCACTGCATCCTTGCTGCTTTCTCATGTGGAAGTCTGTTTAATGCAAAAACAAGGTGATATCTAATTATCACACAGGTAAGGAATTAAGAAAATCTTTATTTAAGGGTGAAGATGTTTCTCACAAAATCGTTGCCCCCAATGCATCATTGAAATTCAAGCTGGAAAGATGATTTTAATATATCACTTGTACATTTTGCATTGCTCTTCTGGTGACAATGTAGTTTGTTTTTGTCAATTACCATTTTAATAATAGGGTAAAGAAAATTAAGTGGATTTTTGAAAGAAAACAATACTGTCAATATACTATTAAAACAAATTAAAATGGTAAAAGTTATTGTACTTTAAGTAAAAATAAAAGAGCCAAAATATCAATCCCAGTTTTGGATTACTTTAATTAACAAAAAAAAAGCATATAGCAGAGGATAGTTTCAATCTGCCTACCTCTGGGTTATGGGCCCAGCATGCTTCCATTGCTGTACTCTGCTGCACATGTAAGTGCAAGAGATCCTGAAGCACTCACTCATCATGGGAAAGTACCAATGTGTTTCTTCGTTGGTTGATAGAAGAAACATCTTACAAAAACTCTCCAGATTATTGACTTTTTTAAGTTTTTCTAGGAATCGTTTTAGATGAATGCTTATTAGCATTTGTCAGTATGTACTTTTGCAAAGTGTCTCTGTGGCGCAATCAGTTAGTGTGTACGGCTATTAACCAAAAGGTTAGTGGTTCAATCCCACCCAGGGACGTAATTGACCTTGTTATCAGATTTTGGTGATCTTTCAGTAGACAAGTCAAATTTCATACCCCCTGTTATTGTGTAGGGTACCTGGCCTTCTCTGATGTAATCAGAGTTAGATTTGATTCAGTGATTTTATAAAAAAAGCTAGGAAGCACAATTTAGCAGTGGGTTGCAGAGAAAAAAAATATGCTGGCAGAAAAATCCAATTGAGTGATTAAACAGCTCTTTATTTTCTGGCTTTATTTTTATGCTAACAAATTTGTTCTCTGAAAAGTGTCCACAAAGCCAAGTCTCTGATTAACACCTTTGTAAGGATGGTTTTTCACCTATTACTAAATTAAACTTGCTTCATTGGAAAGGCAGCAAGATGCATCCTCATTTCAATGTCTACTGAAATAATACAGGTTGACACCAGGAAACATTAACGCCACTGCATCCTTGCTGCTTTCTCATGTGGAAGTCTGTTTAATGTGAAAACAAGGTGATATCTAATTAGCACACAGGTAAGGAATTAAGAATATCTTTATTTAAGGGTGAAGATGTTTCTCACAAAATCGTTGCCCCAATGCATCATTGAAATTCAAGCTGGAAAGATGATTTTAATATATCACTTGTACATTTTGTATTGCTCTTCTGGTGACAATGTAGTTTGTTTTTGTCAATTACCATTTTAATAATAGGGTAAAGAAAATGAAGTGGATTTTTGAAAGAAAACAATACTGTCAATATACTATTAAAACAAATTAAAATGGTAAAAGTTATTGTACTTTAAGTAAAAATAAAAGAGCCAAAATATCAATCCCAGTTTTGGAATACTTTAATTAACAAACAAAAAAATGCATATAGCAGAGGATAGTTTCAATCTGCCTACCTCTGGGTTATGGGCCCAGCATGCTTCCATTGCTGTACTCTGCTGCACATGTAAGTGCAAGAGATCCTGAAGCACTCACTCATCATGGGAAAGTACCAATGTGTTTCTTCGTTGGTTGATAGAAGAAACATCTTACAAAAACTCTCCAGATTATTGACTTTATTAAGTTTTTCTAGGAAACGTTTTAGATGAATGCTTATTAGCCTTTGTCAGTATGTACTTTTGCAAAGTGTCTCTGTGGCGCAATCAGTTAGTGTGTACGGCTATTAACCAAAAGGTTGGTGGTTCAATCCCACCCAGGGACGTAATTGACCTTGTTATCAGATTTTGGTGATATTTAAGTAGACAAGTCAAAATTTCAAACCCCCTCTTATTGTGTAGGGTACCTGGCCTTCTCTGATGTAATCAGAGTTAGATTTGATTCAGTGATTTTATAAAAACATCTAGGAAGCACAATTTAGCAGTGGGTTGCAGAGAAAAAGAAATATGCTTGCAAAAAAATCAAATTGCTTGATTTAACAGCTCTTAATTTTCTTGCTTTGTTTTTATGCTAACAAATTTGTTCTCTGAAAAGTGTCCACAAAGCCAAGTCTCTGATTAACACCTTTGTAGGGATGGTTTTTCACCTATTACTAAATTAAACTTGCTTCATTGGAAAGGCAGCAAGATGCATCCTCATTTCAATGTCTACTGAAATAATACAGGTTGACACCAGGAAACATTAACGCCACTGCATCCTTGCTGCTTTCTCATGTGGAAGTCTGTTTAATGTGAAAACAAGGTGATATCTAATTAGCACACAGGTAAGGAATTACGAAAATCTTTATTTAAGGGTGAAGATGTTTCTCACAAAATTGTTGCCCCAATGCATCATTGAAATTCAAGCTGGAAAGATGATTTTAATATATCACTTGTACATTTTGTATTGCTCTTCTGGTGACAATGTAGTTTTTTTTGTCAATTACCATTTTAATAACAGGGTAAAGAAAATTAAGTGGATTTTTGAAAGAAAACTATACTGTCAATATACTATTAAAACAAATTAAAATGGTAAAAGTTATTGTACTTTAAGTAAAAATAAAAGAGCAAAAATATCAATCCCAGTTTTGATTACTTAAATTAACAAAAAAAATGCATATAGCAAAGGATAGTTTCAATCTGCCTACCTCTGGGTTATGGGTCCAGCATGCTTCCATTGCAGTACTCTGCTGCACATGTAAGTGCAAGAGATCCTGAAGCACTCACTCATCATGGGAAAGTACCAATGTGTTTATTCGTTGGTTGATGGAAGAAACATCTTACAAAAACTCTCCAGATTATTGATTTTTTTATGTTTTTTTAGGAAACGTTCTAGATGTATGCTTATTAGCCTTTGTCAGTAGGCACTTTTTGCAAAGTGTCTCTGTGGCGCAATCGGTTAGTGTGTTCGGCTATTAACCGAAAGGTTGGTGGTTCAATCCCACCCAGGGACGTAATTAAACTTGTGATCAGATTTTGGTGATATTTAAGTAGACAAGTCAAAATTTCAAACCCCCTTTTATGGTGTAGGGTACATGGCCTTCTCTGATGTAATCAGAGTTAGATTTGATTCAGTGATTTTATAAAAAAACAGCTAGGAAGCACAATTTAGCAGTGGGTTGCAGAGAAAAAAAATATGCTGGCAGAAAAATCCAATTGAGTGATTAAACAGCTCTTCATTTTCTGGCTTTATTTTTATGCTAACAAATTTGTTCTCTGAAAAGTGTCCACAAAGCCAAGTCTCTGATTAACACCTTTGTAAGGATGGTTTTTCACCTATTACTAAATTAAACTTGCTTCATTGGAAAGGCAGCAAGATGCATTCTCATTTCAATGTCTACTGAAATAATACAAGTTGACACCAGGAAACATTAACACCACTGCTTCCTTGCTGCTTTCTCATGTGGAAGTCTGTTTAATGTGAAAACAAGGTGATATCTAATTAGCACACAGGTAAGGAATTAAGAAAATCTTTATTTAAGGGTGAAGATGTTTCTCACAAATTTGTTGACCCAATGCATCATTGAAATTCAAGCTGGAAAGATGATTTTAATATATCACTTGTACATTTTGTATTGCTCTTCTGGTGACAATGTAGTTTGTTTTTGTCAATTACCATTTTAATAATAGGGTAAAGAAAATGAAGTGGATTTTTGAAAGAAAACAATACTGTCAATATACTATTAAAACAAATTAAAATGGTAAAAGTTATTGTACTTTAAGTAAAAATAAAAGAGCCAAAATATCAATCCCAGTTTTGGATTACTTTAATTAACAAAAAAAAATGCATATAGCAGAGGATAGTTTCAATCTGCCTACCTCTGGGTTATGGGCCCAGCATGCTTCCATTGCTGTACTCTGCTGCACATGTAAGTGCAAGAGATCCTGAAGCACTCACTCATCATGGGAAAGTACCAATGTGTTTCTTCGTTGGTTGATAGAAGAAACATTTTACAAAAACGCTCCAGATTATTGACTTTTTTAAGTTTTTCTAGGAAACGTTTTAGATGAATGCTTATTAGCATTTGTCAGTATGTACTTTTGCAAAGTGTATCTGTGGCGCAATCAGTTAGTGTGTACGGCTTTTAACCAAAAGGTTGGTGGTTCAATCCCACCCAGGGAAGTAATTGACCTTGTTATCAGATTTTGGTGATCTTTAAGTAGACAAGTCAAATTTCATACCCCCTGTTATGGTGTAGGGTACCTGGCCTTCTCTGATGTAATCAGAGTTAGATTTGATTCAGTGATTTTATAAAAACATCTAGGAAGCACAATTTAGCAGTGGGTTGCAGAGAAAAAGAAATATGCTGGCAAAAAAATCAAATTGCGTGATTAAACAGCTCTTCATTTTCTGGCTTTATTTTTATGCTAACAAATTTGTTCTCTGAAAAGTGTCCACAAAGCCAAGTCTCTGATTAACACCTTTGTAGGGATGGTTTTTCACCTATTACTAAATTAAACTTGCTTCATTGGAAAGGCAGCAAGATGTATCCTCATTTCAATGTCTACTGAAATAATACAGGTTGACACCAGGAAACATTAACGCCACTGCATCCTTGCTGCTTTCTCATGTGGAAGTCTGTTTAATGTGAAAACAAGGTGATATCTAATTAGCACACAGGTAAGGAATTAAGAAAATCTTTATTTAAGGGTGAAGATGTTTCTCACAAAATCGTTGCCCCAATGCATCATTGAAATTCAAGCTGGAAAGATGATTTTAATATATCACTTGTACATTTTGTATTGCTCTTCTGGTGACAATGTAGTTTGTTTTTGTCAATTACCATTTTAATAATAGGGTAAAGAAAATGAAGTGGATTTAGTATACTGTCAATATACTATTAAAACAAATTAAAATGGTAAAAGTTATTGTACTTTAAGTAAAAATAAAAGAGACAAAATATCAATCCCAGTTTTGGATTACTTTAATTAACAAAAAAAAATGCATATAGCAGAGGATAGTTTCAATCTGCCTACCTCTGGGTTATGGGCCCAGCATGCTTCCATTGCAGTACTCTGCTGCACATGTAAGTGCAAGAGATCCTGAAGCACTCACTCATTATGGGAAAGTACCAATGTGTTTCTTCGTTGGTTGATGGAAGAAACATCTTACAAAAACTCTCCAGATTATTGACTTTTTAAAGTTTTTCTAGGAAACGTTTTAGATGAATGCTTATTAGCCTTTGTCAGTATAGACTTTTGCAAAGTGTCTCTGTGGCGCAATCAGTTAGTATGTACGGCTATTAACCATAAGGTTGGTGGTTCAATCCCACCCAGGAACCTAATTTCCCTTGTTATCAGATTTTGGTGATCTTTAAGTAGACAAGTCAAAATTTCAAACCCCCTGTTACGGTGTAGAGTACCTGGCCTTCTCTGATGTAATCAGAGTTAGATTTGATTCAGTGATTTTATGAAAACAGCTAGGAAGCACAATTTAGCAGTGGGTTACAGAGAAAAAAAATATGCTGGCAGAAAAATCCAATTGAGTGATTAAACAGCTCTTCATTTTCTGGCTTTATTTTTATGCTAACAAATTTGTTCTCTGAAAAGTGTCCACAAAGCCAAGTCTCTGAATAACACCTTTGTAAGGATGGTTTTTCACCTATTACTAAATTAAACTTGCTTCATTGGAAAGGCAGCAAGATGCATCCTTATTTCAATGTCTACTGAAATAATACAAGTTGACACCAGGAAACATTAACGCCACTGCATCCTTGCTGCTTTCTCATGTGGAAGTCTGTTTAATATGAAAACAAGGTGATATCTAATTAGCACACAGGTAAGGAATTAAGAAAATCTTTATTTAAGGGTGAAGATGTTTCTCACAAAATCGTTGCCCCAATGCATCATTGAAATTCAAGCTGGAAATATGATTTTAATATATCACTTGTACATTTTGTATTGCTCTTCTGGTGACAATGTAGTTTGTTTTTGTCAATTACCATTTTAATAATAGGGTAAAGAAAATGAAGTGGATTTTTGAAAGAAAACAATACTGTCAATATACTATTAAAACAAATTAAAATGGTAAAAGTTGTTGTACTTTAAGTAAAAATAAAAGAGCCAAAATATCAATCCCAGTTTTGGATTACTTTAATTAACAAAAAAAAATGCATATAGCAGAAGATAGTTTCAATCTGCCTACCTCTGGGTTATGGGCCCAGCATGCTTCCATTGCTGTACTCTGCTGCACATGTAAGTGCAAGAGATCCTGAAGCACTCACTCATCATGGGAAAGTACCAATGTGTTTCTTCGTTGGTTGATGGAAGAAACATCTTACAAAAACTCTCCAGATTATTGACTTTTTAAAGTTTTTCTAGGAAACGTTTTAGATGAATGCTTATTAGCCTTTGTCAGTATGTACTTTTGCAAAGTGTCTCTGTGGCGCAATCAGTTAGTATGTACGGCTATTAACCAAAAGGTTGGTGGTTCAATCCCACCCAGAGACCTAATTGACCTTGTTATCAGATTTTGGTGATCTTTAAGTAGACAAGTCAAAATTTCAAACCCCCTGTTATGGTGTAGGGTACCTGGCCTTCTCTGATGTAATCAGAGTTAGATTTGATTCAGTGATTTTATAAAAACAGCTAGGAAGCACAATTTAGCAGTGGTTTGCAGAGAAAAAAAATATGCTGGCAGAAAAATCCAATTGAGTGATTAAACAGCTCTTAATTTTCTTGCTTTGTTTTTATGCTCCTCCCCACACACGGTTATTATAATAAGGCCACCCCCCTACCCCCTTCCCTCCCTGCTGTGTGTCCAGCCACCCCCCCCCTCACCTGCTGTGTGTCCGGCCTACCCCCCCCTCACCTGCTGTGTGTCCAGCCCCCCCCCTCACCTGCTGTGTGTCCAGCCCCCCCCCCTCACCTGCTGTGTGTCCGGCCTACCCCCCCCTCCCTGCTGTGTGTCCAGCCACCCCCCCCCTCACCTGCTGTGTGTCTGGCCTACCCCCCCCCTGCTGTGTGTCCACCCCCCACCCCCCCCTCCCTGCTGTGTGTCCGGCCTACCCCCCCCTCCCTGCTGTTTGTCCGGCCTACCCCCCCCCCTCCCTGCTGTGTGTCCAGACCCCCCCCCCTCACCTGCTGTGTGTCCAGCCACCCCCCCACCTGCTGTGTGTCCGGCCTACCCCCCCCCTCCTTGCTGTTTGTCCGGCCACCCTCCCCTCCCCTGCTGTGTGTCCGGCGGCCTACCCCCCCCCTCCCTGCTGTGTGTCCGGCGGCCTACCCCCCCCCCTCCCTGCTGTGTGTCCGGCCTACCCCCCCTCACCTGCTGTGTGTCCAGCCCCCCCCTCCTCCCCTGCTGTGTGTCCAGCCCCCCCCCTCCTCCCCTGCTGTGTGTCCGGCCTACCCCCCCCTCCCTGCTGTTTGTCCGGCCACCCTCCCCTTCCCTGCTGTGTGTCCGGCCACCCTCCCCTTCCCTGCTGTGTGTCCGGCCACCCTCCCCTTCCCTGCTGTGTGTCCGGCCACCCTCCCCTCCCCTGCTGTGTGTCCGGCCACCCTCCCCTCCCCTGCTGTGTGTCCGGCCTACCCCCCCCCCTCACCTGCTGCGTGTCCAGCCCCCCCCTCACCTGCTGTGTGTCCAGCCCCCCCCCTCACCTGCTGTGTGTCCAGCCCCCCCCCCCCTCACCTGCTGTGTGTCCAGCCCCCCCCCTCACCTGCTGTGTGTCCAGCCCCCCCCCCTCACCTGCTGTGTGTCCAGCCCCCCCCCCTCACCTGCTGTGTGTCCAGCCCCCCCCCCTCACCTGCTGTGTGTCCAGCCCCCCCCCTCACCTGCTGTGTGTCCAGCCCCCCCCCCCTCACCTGCTGTGTGTCCAGCCCCCCCCCCTCACCTGCTGTGTGTCCAGCCCCCCCCCTCACCTGCTGTGTGTCCAGCCCCCCCCTCACCTGCTGTGTGTCCAGCCACCCCCCCTCCCCTGTTTGTGTCCGGCCTACCCCCCCCCCTCCCTGCTGTTTGTCCGGCCTACCCCCCCCCCCTCCCTGCTGTTTGTCCGACCACCCTCCCCTCCCCTGCAGTGTGTCCTGCCTACCCCCCCTCCCTGCTGTGTGTCCAGCCACCCCCCCCTCACCTGCTGTGTGTCCGGCCTACCCTCCCCCCCCCTCCCCTCTCCTGCTGTTTGTCTGGCCACCATCCCCTCCCCTCCCCTGCTGTGTGTTCGGCAACTCCCCCCTCTTCCTGCTGTGTTCGGCCACCCCCTCCCCTCCCTGCCGTGTGTCCGGTCACCCCCCCTCTCTGCTGTGTGTCCAGCCACCCCCCCCTCTCTGCTGTGTGTCCGGCCACCCCCCCAGACACGCAGCGCCCGACACACACAGACATGCAACGCCTGACACGCATACGCATATGCAGCGCCTGACACACACGCACACACACAGCACCTGACACACACACACACACACACACCACCTGACACACACACACACAGCACCTGACACTCACACGGACCTGACACACGCGCACACACTCACACGCAGCACCTGACACACGCACACACAGACGCAGCACCTGACACTCACACGGACCTGACACACACGCACACACTCACACGCGGCGCCTGACGCACATAGACACGCGGCGCCTGACGCACACGCGGCGCCTGACAGACACGCGGCGCCTGACAGACACGCGGCGCCTGACACACACGCACAGGCAGCGCCTGGCACACACGCACAGGCAGCGCCTGACACACACGCAGCGCCTGACACACACAGACACGCAGCGCCTGACACACACAGACACGCAGCGCCTGACACACACAGACACGCAGCGCCTGACACACACAGACACGCAGCGCCTGACGCACAGGCAGCGCCTGACACACACGCACACGCACAGGCAGCGCCTGACACACGCAGCGCCTGACACACGCAGCGCCAGACACACACACGCACCTGACACATGCTCCTGACACACGCAGCACCAATTGAGTGATTAAACAGCTCTTCATTTTCTGGCTTTATTTTTATGCTAACAAATTTGTTCTCTGAAAAGTGTCCACAAAGCCAAGTCTCTGATTAACACCTTTGTAGGGATGGTTTTTCACCTATTACTAAATTAAACTTGCTTCATTGGAAAGGCAGCAAGATGCATCCTCATTTCAATGTCTACTGAAATAATACAGGTTGACACCAGGAAACATTAACGCCACTGCATCCTTGCTGCTTTCTCATGTGGAAGTCTGTTTAATGTGAAAACAAGGTGATATCTAATTAGCACACAGGTAAGGAATTAAGAAAATCTTTATTTAAGGGTGAAGATGTTTCTCACAAAATCGTTGCCCCAATGCATCATTGAAATTCAAGCTGGAAAGATGATTTTAATATATCACTTGTACATTTTGTATTGCTCTTCTGGTGACAATGTAGTTTGTTTTTGTCAATTACAATTTTAATAATAGGGTAAAGAAAATTAAGTAGATTTTTGAAAGAAAACAATACTGTCAATATACTATCAAAACAAATTAAAATGGTAAAAGTTATTGTACTTTAAGTAAAAATAAAAGAGCCAAAATATCAATCCCAGTTTTGGATTACTTTAATTAACAAAAAAAATGCATATAGCAAAGGATAGTTTCAATCTGCCTACCTCTGGGTTATGGGCCCAGCATGCTTCCATTGCAGTACTCTGCTGCACATGTAAGTGCAAGAGATCCTGAAGCACTCACTCATCATGGGAAAGTACCAATGTGTTTCTTCGTTGGTTGATGGAAGAAACATCTTACAAAAACTCTCCAGATTATTGACTTTTTAAAGTTTTTCTAGGAAACGTTTTAGATGAATGCTTATTAGCCTTTGTCAGTATGCACTTTCGCAAAGTGTCTCTGTGGCGCAATCAGTTAGTGTGTACGGCTATTAACTAAAAGGTTGGTGGTTCAATCCCACCCAGGGATGTAATTGATCTTGTTATCAGATTTTGGTGATCTTTAAGTAGACAAGTCAAAATTTCAAACCCCCTCTTATGGTGTAGGGTACCTGGCCTTCTCTGATGTAATCAGAGTTAGATTTGATTCATTGATTTTATAAAAACAGCAGCGAGGAAGCACAATTTAGCAGTGGTTTGCAGAGAAAAAAAATATGCTGGCAGAAAAATCCAATTGAGTGATTAAACAGCTCTTCATTTTCTGGCTTTATTTTTATGCTAACAAATTTGTTCTCTGAAAAGTGTCCACAAAGCCAAGTCTCTGATTAACACCTTTGTAAGGATGGTTTTTCACCTATTACTAAATTAAACTTGCTTCATTGGAAAGGCAGCAAGATGCATCCTCATTTCAATGTCTACTGAAATAATACAAGTTGACACCAGGAAACATTAACGCCACTGCATCCTTGCTGCTTTCTCATGTGGAAGTCTGTTTAATGCAAAAACAAGGTGATATCTAATTATCACACAGGTAAGGAATTAAGAAAATCTTTATTTAAGGGTGAAGATGTTTCTCACAAAATCGTTGCCCCAATGCATCATTGAAATTCAAGCTGGAAAGATGATTTTAATATATCACTTGTACATTTTGTATTGCTCTTCTGGTGACAATGTAGTTTGTTTTTGTCAATTACCATTTTAATAATAGGGTAAAGAAAATTAAGTGGATTTTTGAAAGAAAACAATACTGTCAATATACTATTAAAACAAATTAAAATGGTAAAAGTTATTGTACTTTAAGTAAAAATAAAAGAGCCAAAATATCAATCCCAGTTTTGGATTACTTTAATTAACAAAAAAAAAGCATATAGCAGAGGATAGTTTCAATCTGCCTACCTCTGGGTTATGGGCCCAGCATGCTTCCATTGCTGTACTCTGCTGCACATGTAAGTGCAAGAGATCCTGAAGCACTCACTCATCATGGGAAAGTACCAATGTGTTTCTTCGTTGGTTGATGGAAGAAACATCTTACAAAAACTCTCCAGATTATTGACTTTTTAAAGTTTTTCTAGGAAACATTTTAGATGAATGCTTATTAGCCCTTGTCAGTATATACTTTTGCAATGTGTCTCTGTGGCGCAATCAGTTAGTGTGTACGGCTATTAACCAAAAGGCTGGTGGTTCAATCCCACCCAGGTACGTAATTGATCTTGTTATCAGATTTTGGTGATCTTTAAGTAGACAAATCAAAATTTCAAACCCCCTGTTATGGTGTAGGGTACCTGGCCTTCTCTGATGTAATCAGAGTTAGATTTGATTCAGTGATTTATAAAAACAGCTAGGAAGCACAATTTAGCAGTGGGTTGTAGAGAAAAAGAAATATGCTGGCAGAAAAATCCAATTGAGTGATTAAACAGCTCTAATGTTTCTTGACACCAGGAAACATTAACGCCACTGCATCCTTGCTGCTTTCTCATGTGGAAGTCTGTTTAATGTGAAAACAAGGTGATATCTAATTAGCACACAGGTAAGGAATTAAGAAAATCTTTATTTAAGGGTGAAGATGTTTCTCACAAAATCGTTGCCCCAATGCATCATTGAAATTCAAGCTGGAAAGATGATTTTAATATATCACTTGTGTCCAGCCCCCCCCTCACCTGCTGTGTGTCCAGCCCCCCCCCCTCACCTGCTGTGTGTCCAGCCCCCCCCCCCCCTCACCTGCTGTGTGTCCAGCCCCCCCCCTCACTTGCTGTGTGTCCAGCCCCCCCCTCACCTGCTGTGTGTCCAGCCCCCCCCCTCACCTGCTGTGTGTCCAGCCCCCCCCCCCTCACCTGCTGTGTGTCCAGCCCCCCCCCTCACCTGCTGTGTGTCCAGCCCCCCCCCCCCTCACCTGCTGTGTGTCCAGCCCCCCCCCTCACCTGCTGTGTGTCCAGCCACCCCCCCTCCCCTGTTTGTGTCCGGCCTACCCCCCCCCCTCCCTGCTGTTTGTCCGGCCTACCCCCCCCTCCCTGCTGTTTGTCCGACCACCCTCCCCTCCCCTGCAGTGTGTCCTGCCTACCCCCCCTCCCTGCTGTGTGTCCAGCCACACCCCCCCTCACCTGCTGTGTGTCCGGCCTACCCTCCCTCCCCTCTCCTGCTGTTTGTCTGGCCACCATCCCCTCCCCTCCCCTGCTGTGTGTTCGGCAACTCCCCCCTCTTCCTGCTGTGTTCGGCCACCCCCTCCCCTCCCTGCCGTGTGTCCGGTCACCCCCCCCCTCTCTGCTGTGTGTCCAGCCACCCCCCCCCTCTCTGCTGTGTGTCCGGCCACCCCCCCCAGACACGCAGCGCCCGACACACACAGACATGCAACGCCTGACACGCATACGCATATGCAGCGCCTGACACACACGCACACACACAGCACCTGACACACACACACACACACAGCACCTGACACACACACACACAGCACCTGACACTCACACGGACCTGACACACGCGCACACACTCACACGCAGCACCTGACACACGCACACACAGACGCAGCACCTGACACTCACACGGACCTGACACACACGCACACACTCACACGCGGCGCCTGACGCACATAGACACGCGGCGCCTGACGCACACGCGGCGCCTGACGCACACGCGGCGCCTGACGCACACGCGGCGCCTGACAGACACGCGGCGCCTGACAGACACGCGGCGCCTGACACACACGCACAGGCAGCGCCTGGCACACACGCACAGGCAGCGCCTGACACACACGCAGCGCCTGACACACACAGACACGCAGCGCCTGACACACACAGACACGCAGCGCCTGACACACACAGACACGCAGCGCCTGACGCACAGGCAGCGCCTGACACACACGCACACGCACAGGCAGCGCCTGACACACGCAGCGCCTGACACACGCAGCGCCTGACACACACACGCACCTGACACATGCTCCTGACACACGCAGCACCAATTGAGTGATTAAACAGCTCTTCATTTTCTGGCTTTATTTTTATGCTAACAAATTTGTTCTCTGAAAAGTGTTCACAAAGCCAAGTCTCTGATTAACACCTTTGTAGGGATGGTTTTTCACCTATTACTAAATTAAACTTGCTTCATTGGAAAGGCAGCAAGATGCATCCTCATTTCAATGTCTACTGAAATAATACAGGTTGACACCAGGAAACATTAACGCCACTGCATCCTTGCTGCTTTCTCATGTGGAAGTCTGTTTAATGTGAAAACAAGGTGATATCTAATTAGCACACAGGTAAGGAATTAAGAAAATCTTTATTTAAGGGTGAAGATGTTTCTCACAAAATCGTTGCCCCAATGCATCATTGAAATTCAAGCTGGAAAGATGATTTTAATATATCACTTGTACATTTTGTATTGCTCTTCTGGTGACAATGTAGTTTGTTTTTGTCAATTACAATTTTAATAATAGGGTAAAGAAAATTAAGTGGATTTTTGAAAGAAAACAATACTGTCAATATACTATCAAAACAAATTAAAATGGTAAAAGTTATTGTACTTTAAGTAAAAATAAAAGAGCCAAAATATCAATCCCAGTTTTGGATTACTTTAATTAACAAAAAAAATGCATATAGCAAAGGATAGTTTCAATCTGCCTACCTCTGGGTTATGGGCCCAGCATGCTTCCATTGCAGTACTCTGCTGCACATGTAAGTGCAAGAGATCCTGAAGCACTCACTCATCATGGGAAAGTACCAATGTGTTTCTTCGTTGGTTGATGGAAGAAACATCTTACAAAAACTCTCCAGATTATTGACTTTTTAAAGTTTTTCTAGGAAACGTTTTAGATGAATGCTTATTAGCCTTTGTCAGTATGCACTTTCGCAAAGTGTCTCTGTGGCGCAATCAGTTAGTGTGTACGGCTATTAATTAAAAGGTTGGTGGTTCAATCCCACCCAGGGATGTAATTGATCTTGTTATCAGATTTTGGTGATCTTTAAGTAGACAAGTCAAAATTTCAAACCCCCTCTTATGGTGTAGGGTACCTGGCCTTCTCTGATGTAATCAGAGTTAGATTTGATTCATTGATTTTATAAAAACAGCGAGGAAGCACAATTTAGCAGTGGTTTGCAGAGAAAAAAAATATGCTGGCAGAAAAATCCAATTGAGTGATTATACAGCTCTTCATTTTCTGGCTTTATTTTTATGCTAACAAATTTGTTCTCTGAAAAGTGTCCACAAAGCCAAGTCTCTGATTAACACCTTTGTAAGGATGGTTTTTCACCTATTACTAAATTAAACTTGCTTCATTGGAAAGGCAGCAAGATGCATCCTCATTTCAATGTCTACTGAAATAATACAAGTTGACACCAGGAAACATTAACGCCACTGCATCCTTGCTGCTTTCTCATGTGGAAGTCTGTTTAATGCAAAAACAAGGTGATATCTAATTATCACACAGGTAAGGAATTAAGAAAATCTTTATTTAAGGGTGAAGATGTTTCTCACAAAATCGTTGCCCCAATGCATCATTGAAATTCAAGCTGGAAAGATGATTTTAATATATCACTTGTACATTTTGTATTGCTCTTCTGGTGACAATGTAGTTTGTTTTTGTCAATTACCATTTTAATAATAGGGTAAAGAAAATTAAGTGGATTTTTGAAAGAAAACAATACTGTCAATATACTATTAAAACAAATTAAAATGGTAAAAGTTATTGTACTTTAAGTAAAAATAAAAGAGCCAAAATATCAATCCCAGTTTTGGATTACTTTAATTAACAAAAAAAAAGCATATAGCAGAGGATAGTTTCAATCTGCCTACCTCTGGGTTATGGGCCCAGCATGCTTCCATTGCTGTACTCTGCTGCACATGTAAGTGCAAGAGATCCTGAAGCACTCACTCATCATGCGAAAGTACCAATGTGTTTCTTCGTTGGTTGATGGAAGAAACATCTTACAAAAACTCTCCAGATTATTGACTTTTTAAAGTTTTTCTAGGAAACGTTTTAGATGAATGCTTATTAGCCCTTGTCAGTATATACTTTTGCAATGTGTCTCTGTGGCGCAATCAGTTAGTGTGTACGGCTATTAACCAAAAGGTTGGTGGTTCAATACCACCCAGGTACGTAATTGACATTGTTATCAGATTTTGGTGATCTTTAAGTAGACAAGTCAAAATTTCAAACCCCCTGTTATGGTGTAGGGTACCTGGCCTTCTCTGATGTAATCAGAGTTAGATTTGATTCAGTGATTTATAAAAACAGCTAGGAAGCACAATTTAGCAGTGGGTTGTAGAGAAAAAGAAATATGCTGGCAGAAAAATCCAATTGAGTGATTAAACAGCTCTTCATTTTCTGGCTTTATTTTTATGCTAACAAATTTGTTCTCTGAAAAGTGTCCACAAAGCAAAGTCTCTGATTACACCTTTGTAGGGATGGTTTTTCACCTATTACTAAATTAAACTTGCTTCATTGGAAAGGCAGCAAGATGCATCCTCATTTCAATGTCTACTGAAATAATACAGGTTGACACCAGGAAACATTAACGCCACTGCATCCTTGCTGCTTTCTCATGTGGAAGTCTGTTTAATGTGAAAACAAGGTGATATCTAATTAGCACACAGGTAAGGAATTAAGAAAATCTTTATTTAAGGGTGAAGATGTTTCTCACAAAATCGTTGCCCCAATGCATCATTGAAATTCAAGCTGGAAAGATGATTTTAATATATCACTTGTACATTTTGTATTGCTCTTCTGGTGACAATGTAGTTTGTTTTTGTCAATTACAATTTTAATAATAGGGTAAAGAAAATTAAGTGGATTTTTGAAAGAAAACAATACTGTCAATATACTATTAAAACAAATTAAAATGGTAAAAGTTGTTGTACTTTAAGTAAAAATAAAAGAGCCAAAATATCAATCCCAGTTTTGGATTACTTTAATTAACAAAAAAAAATGCATATAGCAGAAGATAGTTTCAATCTGCCTACCTCTAGGTTATGGGCCCAGCATGCTTCCATTGCTGTACTCTGCTGCACATGTAAGTGCAAGAGATCCTGAAGCACTCACTCATCATGGGAAAGTACCAATGTGTTTCTTCGTTGGTTGATGGAAGAAACATCTTACATAAACTCTCCAGATTATTGACTTTTTAAAGTTTTTCTAGGAAACGTTTTAGATGAATGCTTATTAGCCTTTGTCAGTATGTACTTTTGCAAAGTGTCTCTGTGGCGCAATCAGTTAGTATGTACGGCTATTAACCAAAAGGTTGGTGGTTCAATCCCACCCAGAGACCTAATTGACCTTGTTATCAGATTTTGGTGATCTTTAAGTAGACAAGTCAAAATTTCAAACCCCCTGTTATGGTGTAGGGTACCTGGCCTTCTCTGATGTAATCAGAGTTAGATTTGATTCAGTGATTTTATAAAAACAGCTAGGAAGCACAATTTAGCAGTGGTTTGCAGAGAAAAAAAATATGCTGGCAGAAAAATCCAATTGAGTGATTAAACAGCTCTTTATTTTCTGGCTTTATTTTTATGCTAACAAATTTGTTCTCTGAAAAGTGTCCACAAAGCCAAGTCTCTGATTAACACCTTTGTAAGGATGGTTTTTCACCTATTACTAAATTAAACTTGCTTCATTGGAAAGGCAGCAAGATGCATCCTCATTTCAATGTCTACTGAAATAATACAGGTTGACACCAGGAAACATTAACGCCACTGCATCCTTGCTGCTTTCTCATGTGGAAGTCTGTTTAATGTGAAAACAAGGTGATATCTAATTAGCACACAGGTAAGGAATTAAGAATATCTTTATTTAAGGGTGAAGATGTTTCTCACAAAATCGTTGCCCCAATGCATCATTGAAATTCAAGCTGGAAAGATGATTTTAATATATCACTTGTACATTTTGTATTGCTCTTCTGGTGACAATGTAGTTTGTTTTTGTCAATTACCATTTTAATAATAGGGTAAAGAAAATGAAGTGGATTTTTGAAAGAAAACAATACTGTCAATATACTATTAAAACAAATTAAAATGGTAAAAGTTATTGTACTTTAAGTAAAAATAAAAGAGCCAAAATATCAATCCCAGTTTTGGAATACTTTAATTAACAAACAAAAAAATGCATATAGCAGAGGATAGTTTCAATCTGCCTACCTCTGGGTTATGGGCCCAGCATGCTTCCATTGCTGTACTCTGCTGCACATGTAAGTGCAAGAGATCCTGAAGCACTCACTCATTTTGGGAAAGTACCAATGTGTTTCTTCGTTGGTTGATAGAAGAAACATCTTACAAAAACTCTCCAGATTATTGACTTTATTAAGTTTTTCTAGGAAACGTTTTAGATGAATGCTTATTAGCCTTTGTCAGTATGTACTTTTGCAAAGTGTCTCTGTGGCGCAATCAGTTAGTGTGTACGGCTATTAACCAAAAGGTTGGTGGTTCAATCCCACCCAGGGACGTAATTGACCTTGTTATCAGATTTTGGTGATATTTAAGTAGACAAGTCAAAATTTCAAACCCCCTCTTATTGTGTAGGGTACCTGGCCTTCTCTGATGTAATCAGAGTTAGATTTGATTCAGTGATTTTATAAAAACATCTAGGAAGCACAATTTAGCAGTGGGTTGCAGAGAAAAAGAAATATGCTTGCAAAAAAATCAAATTGCTTGATTTAACAGCTCTTTATTTTCTTGCTTTGTTTTTATGCTAACAAATTTGTTCTCTGAAAAGTGTCCACAAAGCCAAGTCTCTGATTAACACCTTTGTAGGGATGGTTTTTCACCTATTACTAAATTAAACTTGCTTCATTGGAAAGGCAGCAAGATGCATCCTCATTTCAATGTCTACTGAAATAATACAGGTTGACACCAGGTAACATTAACGCCACTGCATCCTTGCTGCTTTCTCATGTGGAAGTCTGTTTAATGTGAAAACAAGGTGATATCTAATTAGCACACAGGTAAGGAATTACGAAAATCTTTATTTAAGGGTGAAGATGTTTCTCACAAAATTGTTGCCCCAATGCATCATTGAAATTCAAGCTGGAAAGATGATTTTAATATATCACTTGTACATTTTGTATTGCTCTTCTGGTGACAATGTAGTTTTTTTTGTCAATTACCATTTTAATAACAGGGTAAAGAAAATTAAGTGGATTTTTGAAAGAAAACTATACTGTCAATATACTATTAAAACAAATTAAAATGGTAAAAGTTATTGTACTTTAAGTAAAAATAAAAGAGCAAAAATATCAATCCCAGTTTTGATTACTTAAATTAACAAAAAAAATGCATATAGCAAAGGATAGTTTCAATCTGCCTACCTCTGGGTTATGGGTCCAGCATGCTTCCATTGCAGTACTCTGCTGCACATGTAAGTGCAAGAGATCCTGAAGCACTCACTCATCATGGGAAAGTACCAATGTGTTTATTCGTTGGTTGATGGAAGAAACATCTTACAAAAACTCTCCAGATTATTGATTTTTTTATGTTTTTTTAGGAAACGTTCTAGATGTATGCTTATTAGCCTTTGTCAGTAGGCACTTTTTGCAAAGTGTCTCTGTGGCGCAATCGGTTAGTGTGTTCGGCTATTAACCGAAAGGTTGGTGGTTCAATCCCACCCAGGGACGTAATTAAACTTGTGATCAGATTTTGGTGATATTTAAGTAGACAAGTCAAAATTTCAAACCCCCTCTTATGGTGTAGGGTACATGGCCTTCTCTGATGTAATCAGAGTTAGATTTGATTCAGTGATTTTATAAAAAAACAGCTAGGAAGCACAATTTAGCAGTGGGTTGCAGAGAAAAAAAATATGCTGGCAGAAAAATCCAATCGAGTGATTAAACAGCTCTTCATTTTCTGGCTTTATTTTTATGCTAACAAATTTGTTCTCTGAAAAGTGTCCACAAAGCCAAGTCTCTGATTAACACCTTTGTAAGGATGGTTTTTCACCTATTACTAAATTAAACTTGCTTCATTGGAAAGGCAGCAAGATGCATCCTCATTTCAATGTCTACTGAAATAATACAAGTTGACACCAGGAAGCATTAACGCCACTGCTTCCTTGCTGCTTTCTCATGTGGAAGTCTGTTTAATGTGAAAACAAGGTGATATCTAATTAGCACACAGGTAAGGAATTAAGAAAATCTTTATTTAAGGGTGAAGATGTTTCTCACAAATTTGTTGACCCAATGCATCATTGAAATTCAAGCTGGAAAGATGATTTTAATATATCACTTGTACATTTTGTATTGCTCTTCTGGTGACAATGTAGTTTGTTTTTGTCAATTACCATTTTAATAATAGGGTAAAGAAAATGAAGTGGATTTTTGAAAGAAAACAATACTGTCAATATACTATTAAAACAAATTAAAATGGTAAAAGTTATTGTACTTTAAGTAAAAATAAAAGAGCCAAAATATCAATCCCAGTTTTGGATTACTTTAATTAACAAACAAAAAAATGCATATAGCAGAGGATAGTTTCAATCTGCCTACCTCTGGGTTATGGGCCCAGCATGCTTCCATTGCTGTACTCTGCTGCACATGTAAGTGCAAGAGATCCTGAAGCACTCACTCATCATGGGAAAGTACCAATGTGTTTCTTCGTTGGTTGATAGAAGAAACATTTTACAAAAACGCTCCAGATTATTGACTTTTTTAAGTTTTTCTAGGAAACGTTTTAGATGAATGCTTATTAGCATTTGTCAGTATGTACTTTTGCAAAGTGTATCTGTGGCGCAATCAGTTAGTGTGTACGGCTATTAACCAAAAGGTTGGTGGTTCAATCCCACCCAGGGAAGTAATTGACCTTGTTATCAGATTTTGGTGATCTTTAAGTAGACAAGTCAAATTTCATACCCCCTGTTATGGTGTAGGGTACCTGGCCTTCTCTGATGTAATCAGAGTTAGATTTGATTCAGCGATTTTATAAAAACATCTAGGAAGCACAATTTAGCAGTGGGTTGCAGAGAAAAAGAAATATGCTGGCAAAAAAATCAAATTGCGTGATTAAACAGCTCTTCATTTTCTGGCTTTATTTTTATGCTAACAAATTTGTTCTCTGAAAAGTGTCCACAAAGCCAAGTCTCTGATTAACACCTTTGTAGGGATGGTTTTTCACCTATTACTAAATTAAACTTGCTTCATTGGAAAGGCAGCAAGATGTATCCTCATTTCAATGTCTACTGAAATAATACAGGTTGACACCAGGAAACATTAACGCCACTGCATCCTTGCTGCTTTCTCATGTGGAAGTCTGTTTAATGTGAAAACAAGGTGATATCTAATTAGCACACAGGTAAGGAATTAAGAAAATCTTTATTTAAGGGTGAAGATGTTTCTCACAAAATCGTTGCCCCAATGCATCATTGAAATTCAAGCTGGAAAGATGATTTTAATATATCACTTGTACATTTTGTATTGCTCTTCTGGTGACAATGTAGTTTGTTTTTGTCAATTACCATTTTAATAATAGGGTAAAGAAAATGAAGTGGATTTTTGAAAGAAAACAATACTGTCAATATACTATTAAAACAAATTAAAATGGTAAAAGTTATTGTACTTTAAGTAAAAATAAAAGAGACAAAATATCAATCCCAGTTTTGGATTACTTTAATAACAAAAAAAAATGCATATAGCAGAGGATAGTTTCAATCTGCCTACCTCTGGGTTATGGGCCCAGCATGCTTCCATTGCAGTACTCTGCTGCACATGTAAGTGCAAGAGATCCTGAAGCACTCACTCATCATGGGAAAGTACCAATGTGTTTCTTCGTTGGTTGATGGAAGAAACATCTTACAAAAACTCTCCAGATTATTGACTTTTTAAAGTTTTTCTAGGAAACGTTTTAGATGAATGCTTATTAGCCTTTGTCAGTATGGACTTTTGCAAAGTGTCTCTGTGGCGCAATCAGTTAGTATGTACGGCTATTAACCATAAGGTTGGTGGTTCAATCCCACCCAGGAACCTAATTTCCCTTGTTATCAGATTTTGGTGATCTTTAAGTAGACAAGTCAAAATTTCAAACCCCCTGTTACGGTGTAGAGTACCTGGCCTTCTCTGATGTAATCAGAGTTAGATTTGATTCAGTGATTTTATAAAAACAGCTAGGAAGCACAATTTAGCAGTGGGTTGCAGAGAAAAAAAATATGCTGGCAGAAAAATCCAATTGAGTGATTAAACAGCTCTTCATTTTCTGGCTTTATTTTTATGCTAACAAATTTGTTCTCTGAAAAGTGTCCACAAAGCCAAGTCTCTGAATAACACCTTTGTAAGGATGGTTTTTCACCTATTACTAAATTAAACTTGCTTCATTGGAAAGGCAGCAAGATGCATCCTTATTTCAATGTCTACTGAAATAATACAAGTTGACACCAGGAAACATTAACGCCACTGCATCCTTGCTGCTTTCTCATGTGGAAGTCTGTTTAATATGAAAACAAGGTGATATCTAATTAGCACACAGGTAAGGAATTAAGAAAATCTTTATTTAAGGGTGAAGATGTTTCTCACAAAATCGTTGCCCCAATGCATCATTGAAATTCAAGCTGGAAATATGATTTTAATATATCACTTGTACATTTTGTATTGCTCTTCTGGTGACAATGTAGTTTGTTTTTGTCAATTACCATTTTAATAATAGGGTAAAGAAAATGAAGTGGATTTTTGAAAGAAAACAATACTGTCAATATACTATTAAAACAAATTAAAATGGTAAAAGTTGTTGTACTTTAAGTAAAAATAAAACAGCCAAAATATCAATCCCAGTTTTGGATTACTTTAATTAACAAAAAAAAATGCATATAGCAGAAGATAGTTTCAATCTGCCTACCTCTGGGTTATGGGCCCAGCATGCTTCCATTGCTGTACTCTGCTGCACATGTAAGTGCAAGAGATCCTGAAGCACTCACTCATCATGGGAAAGTACCAATGTGTTTCTTCGTTGGTTGATGGAAGAAACATCTTACAAAAACTCTCCAGATTATTGACTTTTTAAAGTTTTTCTAGGAAACGTTTTAGATGAATGCTTATTAGCCTTTGTCAGTATGTACTTTCGCAAAGTGTCTCTGTGGCACAATCAGTTAGTATGTACGGCTATTAACCAAAAGGTTGGTGGTTCAATCCCACCAAGAGACCTAATTGACCTTGTTATCAGATTTTGGTGATCTTTAAGTAGACAAGTCAAAATTTCAAACCCCCTGTTATGGTGTAGGGTACCTGGCCTTCTCTGATGTAATCAGAGTTAGATTTGATTCAGTGATTTTATAAAAACAGCTAGGAAGCACAATTTAGCAGTGGTTTGCAGAGAAAAAAAATATGCTGGCAGAAAAATCCAATTGAGTAATTAAACAGCTCTTTATTTTCTGGCTTTATTTTTATGCTAACAAATTTGTTCTCTGAAAAGTGTCCACAAAGCCAAGTCTCTGATTAACACCTTTGTAAGGATGGTTTTTCACCTATTACTAAATTAAACTTGCTTCATTGGAAAGGCAGCAAGATGCATCCTCATTTCAATGTCTACTGAAATAATACAGGTTGACACCAGGAAACATTAACGCCACTGCATCCTTGCTGCTTTCTCATGTGGAAGTCTGTTTAATGTGAAAACAAGGTGATATCTAATTAGCACACAGGTAAGGAATTAAGAAAATCTTTATTTAAGGGTGAAGATGTTTCTCACAAAATCGTTGCCCCAATGCATCATTGAAATTCAAGCTGGAAAGATGATTTTAATATATCACTTGTACATTTTGTATTGCTCTTCTGGTGACAATGTAGTTTGTTTTTGTCAATTACCATTTTAATAATAGGGTAAAGAAAATGAAGTGGATTTTTGAAAGAAAACAATACTGTCAATATACTATTAAAACAAATTAAAATGGTAAAAGTTGTTGTACTTTAAGTAAAAATAAAAGAGCCAAAATATCAATCCCAGTTTTGGATTACTTTAATTAACAAAAAAAAATGCATATAGCAGAAGATAGTTTCAATCTGCCTACCTCTGGGTTATGGGCCCAGCATGCTTCCATTGCTGTACTCTGCTGCACATGTAAGTGCAAGAGATCCTGAAGCACTCACTCATCATGGGAAAGTACCAATGTGTTTCTTCGTTGGTTGATGGAAGAAACATCTTACAAAAACTCTCCAGATTATTGACTTTTTAAAGTTTTTCTAGGAAACGTTTTAGATGAATGCTTATTAGCCTTTGTCAGTATGGACTTTTGCAAAGTGTCTCTGTGGTGCAATCAGTTAGTATGTACGGCTATTAACCATAAGGTTGGTGGTTCAATCCCACCCAGGGACCTAATTTCCCTTGTTATCAGATTTTGGTGATCTTTAAGTAGACAAGTCAAAATTTCAAACCCCCTGTTACGGTGTAGGGTACCTGGCCTTCTCTGATGTAATCAGAGTTAGATTTGATTCAGTGATTTTATAAAAACAGCTAGGAAGCACAATTTAGCAGTGGGTTGCAGAGAAAAAAAATATGCTGGCAGAAAAATCCAATTGAGTGATTAAACAGCTCTTCATTTTCTGGCTTTATTTTTATGCTAACAAATTTGTTCTCTGAAAAGTGTCCACAAAGCCAAGTCTCTGAATAACACCTTTGTAAGGATGGTTTTTCACCTATTACTAAATTAAACTTGCTTCATTGGAAAGGCAGCAAGATGCATCCTCATTTCAATGTCTACTGAAATAATACAAGTTGACACCAGGAAACATTAACGCCACTGCATCCTTGCTGCTTTCTCATGTGGAAGTCTGTTTAATATGAAAACAAGGTGATATCTAATTAGCACACAGGTAAGGAATTAAGAAAATCTTTATTTAAGGGTGAAGATGTTTCTCACAAAATCGTTGCCCCAATGCATCATTGAAATTCAAGCTGGAAATATGATTTTAATATATCACTTGTACATTTTGTATTGCTCTTCTGGTGACAATGTAGTTTGTTTTTGTCAATTACCATTTTAATAATAGGGTAAAGAAAATGAAGTGGATTTTTGAAAGAAAACAATACTGTCAATATACTATTAAAACAAATTAAAATGGTAAAAGTTGTTGTACTTTAAGTAAAAATAAAAGAGCCAAAATATCAATCCCAGTTTTGGATTACTTTAATTAACAAAAAAAAATGCATATAGCAGAAGATAGTTTCAATCTGCCTGCCTCTGGGTTATGGGCCCAGCATGCTTCCATTGCTGTACTCTGCTGCACATGTAAGTGCAAGAGATCCTGAAGCACTCACTCATCATGGGAAAGTACCAATGTGTTTCTTCGTTGGTTGATGGAAGAAACATCTTACAAAAACTCTCCAGATTATTGACTTTTTAAAGTTTTTCTAGGAAACGTTTTAGATGAATGCTTATTAGCCTTTGTCAGTATGTACTTTTGCAAAGTGTCTCTGTGGCGCAATCAGTTAGTATGTACGGCTATTAACCAAAAGGTTGGTGGTTCAATCCCACCCAGGGACCTAATTGACCTTGTTATCAGATTTTGGTGATCTTTAAGTAGACAAGTCAAAATTTCAAACCCCCTGTTATGGTGTAGGGTACCTGGCCTTCTCTGATGTAATCAGAGTTAGATTTGATTCAGTGATCTTATAAAAACAGCTAGGAAGCACAATTTAGCAGTGGTTTGCAGAGAAAAAAAATATGCTGGCAGAAAAATCCAATTGAGTGATTAAACAGCTCTTTATTTTCTGGCTTTATTTTTATGCTAACAAATTTGTTCTCTGAAAAGTGTCCACAAAGCCAAGTCTCTGATTAACACCTTTGTAAGGATGGTTTTTCACCTATTACTAAATTAAACTTGCTTCATTGGAAAGGCAGCAAGATGCATCCTCATTTCAATGTCTACTGAAATAATACAGGTTGACACCAGGAAACATTAACGCCACTGCATCCTTGCTGCTTTCTCATGTGGAAGTCTGTTTAATGTGAAAACAAGGTGATATCTAATTAGCACACAGGTAAGGAATTAAGAAAATCTTTATTTAAGGGTGAAGATGTTTCTCACAAAATCGTTGCCCCAATGCATCATTGAAATTCAAGCTGGAAAGATGATTTTAATATATCACTTGTACATTTTGTATTGCTCTTCTGGTGACAATGTAGTTTGTTTTTGTCAATTACCATTTTAATAATAGGGTAAAGAAAATGAAGTGGATTTTTGAAAGAAAACAATACTGTCAATATACTATTAAAACAAATTAAAATGGTAAAAGTTATTGTACTTTAAGTAAAAATAAAAGAGCCAAAATATCAATCCCAGTTTTGGATTACTTTAATTAACAAACAAAAAAATGCATATAGCAGAGGATAGTTTCAATCTGCCTACCTCTGGGTTATGGGCCCAGCATGCTTCCATTGCTGTACTCTGCTGCACATGTAAATGCAAGAGATCCTGAAGCACTCACTCATCATGGGAAAGTACCAATGTGTTTCTTTGTTGGTTGATAGAAGAAACATCTTACAAAAACTCTCCAGATTATTGACTTTTTTAAGTTTTTCTAGGAAACGTTTTAGATGAATGCTTATTAGCATTTGTCAGTATGTACTTTTGCAAAGTGTCTCTGTGGCGCAATCAGTTAGTGTGTACGGCTATTAACCAAAAGGTTGGTGGTTCAATCCCACCCAGGGACGTACTTGACCTTGTTATCAGATTTTGGTGATCTTTAAGTAGACAAGTCAAATTTCATACCCCCTGTTATGGTGTAGGGTACCTGGCCTTCTCTGATGTAATCAGAGTTAGATTTGATTCAGTGATTTTATAAAAACATCTAGGAAGCACAATTTAGCAGTGGGTTGCAGAGAAAAAGAAATATGCTGGCAAAAAAATCAAATTGCGTGATTAAACAGCTCTTCATTTTCTGGCTTTATTTTTATGCTAACAAATTTGTTCTCTGAAAAGTGTCCACAAAGCCAAGTCTCTGATTAACACCTTTGTAGGGATGGTTTTTCACCTATTACTAAATTAAACTTGCTTCATTGGAAAGGCAGCAAGATGTATCCTCATTTCAATGTCTACTGAAATAATACAGGTTGACACCAGGAAACATTAACGCCACTGCATCCTTGCTGCTTTCTCATGTGGAAGTCTGTTTAATGTGAAAACAAGGTGATATCTAATTAGCACACAGGTAAGGAATTAAGAAAATCTTTATTTAAGGGTGAAGATGTTTCTCACAAAATTGTTGACCCAATGCATCATTGAAATTCAAGCTGGAAAGATGATTTTAATATATCACTTGTACATTTTGTATTGCTCTTCTGGTGACAATGTAGTTTGTTTTTGTCAATTACCATTTTAATAATAGGGTAAAGAAAATGAAGTGGATTTTTGAAAGAAAACAATACTGTCAATATACTATTAAAACAAATTAAAATGGTAAAAGTTATTGTACTTTAAGTAAAAATAAAAGAGACAAAATATCAATCCCTGTTTTGGATTACTTTAATTAACAAAAAAAAATGCATATAGCAGAGGATAGTTTCAATCTGCCTACCTCTGGGTTATGGGCCCAGCATGCTTCCATCGCAGTACTCTGCTGCACATGTAAGTGCAAGAGATCCTGAAGCACTCACTCATCATGGGAAAGTACCAATGTGTTTCTTCGTTGGTTGATGGAAGAAACTTCTTACAAAAACTCTCCAGATTATTGACTTTTTAAAGTTTTTCTAGGAAACGTTTTAGATGAATGCTTATTAGCCTTTGTCAGTAGGGACTTTTGCAAAGTGTCTCTGTGGCGCAATCAGTTAGTATGTACGGCTATTAACCATAAGGTTGGTGGTTCAATCCCACCCAGGGACCTAATTGACCTTGTTATCAGATTTTGGTGAACTTTAAGTAGACAAGTCAAAATTTCAAACCCCCTGTTATGGTGTAGGGTACCTGGCCTTCTCTGATGTAATCAGAGTTAGATTTGATTCAGTGATTTTATAAAAACAGCTAGGAAGCACAATTTAGCAGTGGGTTGCAGAGAAAAAAAATATGCTGGCAGAAAAATCCAATTGAGTGATTAAACAGCTCTTCATTTTCTGGCTTTATTTTTATGCTAACAAATTTGTTCTCTGAAAAGTGTCCACAAAGCCAAGTCTCTGATTAACACCTTTGTAAGGATGGTTTTTCACCTATTACTAAATTAAACTTGCTTCATTGGAAAGGCAGCAAGATGCATCCTCATTTCAATGGTAAGTCAACCTTCTTGCCCTATGTTCCCTGTCAACGGATGAAGACGCATCATTATCTACCGCAGTCATTTTGGCCCAATAGATATGCAAGAAGTTTAGATTCCCCTTTCTTTGCAGGTAGAGGAAGGAAAAGGAAGAGGTCTGTAGCCTCTTCAAGATCGCAGGACCAGAGATTGTCCTCTGCTTCTGCCAAATCCACTGCATGACACTGGGGCTTTCTTGCAGGAGCCCACACCAGTGGGGGCACGTCTAAAACTCTTCAGTCAGTTCTGGATTCATTCGGACCTGGACTCGTGGGTTTTACAAATAGTGTCCCAAGGGTACAAACTGGGGTTTCAAGACGTTCCCCCTCGCCGATTGTTCAAATTGGCCTTAGTCAGCAGGGAGAAGGTTTTTATTCAAGCCTCTTCGTGGTCCCGAAGCCGGACGGCTCAGTCAGATCAATCTTAAATCTGAAATCCCTCAATTTCTTCCTAAAGAAATTCAATTTCAAGATGGAATATCTCAGGGCAGTGATCTCCAGTCCGGAGGACGGAGATTTCATGGTTTTGTTAGACATAAAGGATGCCTACTTACATGTTCCCATTTAGCCACTGCCTCAAGCTACCTAAGGTTTGCAATTCAGGATTGTCATTACCAATTTCAGACATTGCCGTTTGGTCTGTCCACGGCTCTGAGGATTTTCACCAGGGTGATGGCGGAAATTATGGTTCTCCTTCGCAAGCAAGGAGTCACAATTATCCCGTACTTGGATGATCTCCTGATAAAGGCGAGATCCAGGGACCAGTTGGTGCAAAACATTGCACTCTCCCTGACAGTTCTTCAACAACATGGTTGGCTCCTAAACTTGCCAAAATCGCAGTTGGTCCCAATGACGCGGTTGTTGTTTTTGGGAGTCATACTGTTAGGCGCCAGGGTCCGCTTGATGGTCTGCGCGGCCCGGCGCCTAGCAACTAGAGACGCCGTGCACGTACAGCCGCCGGCTCCCTAGCAACGCTAGACGCCGGGCGCGCTGAGCCGCACGGACCCTAGCAACGGGGACGCCACTGGCGGACCGCGTTCCCCGTTGCTAGGCTTTAGGAAATTAAGATATTCACCTGCTCTCTGGCCGTGCAGCAAGGCAGCTGCACGGCATTTATTCTAATCAGCCTTTAGCAGCTGATTGGAGGACTCCTTGTTAAATACACTCCCAGGGCTTCTCACAGACGCCGGTAATAGCTTCCTGCATGCTGCCTTTGTTTGCTGAGAGTCTGTTTCCAGTCCTGCTGTATCCAGTCATTCCAGTCCGCAGAAGTCCGGTATTCGGGAGTTGTCATCTCATCCCAAGAGGTCGTTTGGTTCCCTGGAGTCCTGACTGATCACCGTTTTATATCCAGTGGTGTTCGTGAGTTGCGGCTCTGCCGTGTGTTGCGGCTCAGCCGCTTTACCTTTTATATTTTGTGTTTGGAGCATTTGCGGAGGGTTCCGCTTCCACAAGTCCTCTCTGGTACTTGGCGGTGCCGGGTAGGAGAATTGGACAAGTGGAGTTGTCCTTCCGGGCCTTGAAACAAGCCTTTGTCTCGGCTCCAGTCCTCAGACATCCTAATCCGGAATTGCCCTTTGTGGTGGAGGTTGATGCCTCGGAGGTTGGAGTGGGGGCTATCCTTTCTCAAAAGGATCCGGAGTCTCTGGAGTTACATCCTTGTGCCTTTATGTCCAGGAAATTCTCCTCCGCTGAATCCAACTATGACGTTGGTAATCGGGAGTTACTGGCGGTAAAATGGGCTTTCGAGGAGTGGAGGCATTGGCTGGAGGGAGCAAAACATACTATTTCGGTATTGACTGACCATAAGAACCTGCAATAGATTGAATCGGCTAAGCGGCTTAATGCCCGGCAGGCACGTTGGGCATTATTTTTTACGCGTTTCAAATTTATAATCACTTTCAGGCCTGGTTCCAAGAATACTAAGGCTGATGCCCTGTCACATAGCTTTCTTCCGGTTCACAATAACAATCCTGTTACCCCCATACTTCCATCTTCGGTCATCTGGGCGGGCCTCACACAAGATTTATTTACCCAGTTAAAACAGCTTCAACACCAAGCTCCTAGAATTACTCCTGCTGGTCGTCTTTACGTCCCTGAGTTTTTGAGAGTTACTGTTTTAACGGAATTCCATGATAACAAAGTTTCAGGGCATCCAGGAGTCTCTAAGACATTGGAGTTAGTCTCTCGCTCAGTATGGTGGCCTGGTCTTTCTAAAGACGTCAAGGAATTTATTTATTCATGTCAGGTTTGTGCACAGCATAAGGTTCCCCGTTCCTTGCCCATCGGGCAACTTATGCCCTTAAATGTTCCTCTCAGGCCGTGGTCTCATATTTCCATGGATTTTGTGGTTGACCTTCCCCTTTCAGCCGGATTCCGAGTCATATGGGTGGTAGTGGACCGTTTTAGTAAAATGGCTCATTTTATTGCTCTTCCCCGATTGCCTTCTGCCCAAGGGTTGGCAGTTTTGTTTCTCCGCCATGTATTCAGGCTTCATGGGTTGCCTACTGATATTGTTTCTGATCGGGGTCCACAATTCATCGCACAATTCTGGAAATGTTTTTGTGCCTCATTGAAGATGAAATTGTCGTTAACATCCGGTTACCACCCACAATCCAACGGGCAAACCGAACGAGTTAACCAATCATTGAAACAATATTTGCGCTTGTATTCAGCCAAACTCCAGAATGATTGGTCCGAGTTTCTTCCGTTGGCTGAATTTGCTTACAATAATTCTTGTCATTCCTCCACTAAAGAGTCTCCATTCTTTTCAGTTTTTGGTTTTCACCCCAGAGCTAATTCTTTTTTTCATCATTCCTCAGTCTCCTCGCTTACCTTAACCTCCCATCTCAGAGCCATTTGGAAAAAGGTGCACCTTGCTCTCAGAAAAGCGGCCTTTCGAGAGAAGAAATTTTCTGACAGGCTCCGACGTCCTTGCACTTTTAAGGTGGGAGATAGGGTGTGGTTGTCGACTCGCAACATCAGGCTTCGACAATCCTCAGCTAGACTGGGACCCAAATTTATTGGGCCATTTCTTATTATTAAAAGAGTCAACCCAGTTGCCTTTCGGTTACGTTTACCAAGATCTCTCAGGATTGGAAATACGTTTCATTGTTCCCTGTTGAAACAATACGTTTCTTCCAGTAGATTTCCTCGGAAGATCTCTCAGGGTAGATCTCCAGTGGATGTACAGGGACAACAGGAGTTCTTGGTAGAGAAGGTTCTCGATTCCAAATTGTCCCGGGATCGGCTGTATTTTCTGGTTCACTGGAAAGGCTATGGTCCGGAGGAAAGGTCTTGGGTCCTGGATAAGGATCTTCATGCCCCGAGGCTCAAGAGGGCATTTTTTCGGGAATTTCCTCAGAAACCTGGCTTTAGGGGTTCCTTGACCCCTCCTCAAGGGGGGGGTACTGTTAGGCGCCGGGGTCCGCTTGATGGTCTGCGCGGCCCGGCGCCTAGCAACTAGAGATGCCGTGCACGTACAGCCGCCGGCTCCCTAGCAACGCTAGACGCCGGGCGCGCTGAGCCGCACGGACCCTAGCAACGGGGACGCCACTGGTGGACCGCGTTCCCCGTTGCTAGGCTTTAGGAAATTAAGATATTCACCTGCTCTCTGGCCGTGCAGCAAGGCAGCTGCACGGCATTTATTCTAATCAGCCTTTAGCAGCTGATTGGAGGACTCCTTGTTAAATACACTCCCAGGGCTTCTCACAGATGCCGGTAATAGCTTCCTGCATGCTGCCTTTGTTTGCTGAGAGTCTGTTTCCAGTCCTGCTGTATCCGGTCATTCCAGTCCGCAGAAGTCCGGTATTCGGGAGTTGTCATCTCATCCCAAGAGGTCGTTTGGTTCCCTGGAGTCCTGACTGATCACCGTTTTATATCCAG